>NC_134108.1:78180909-78483939 GCF_040939455.1 Microcebus murinus
AAACCAAAAGATGATTCTTTGAACAGATTAATAATACTGACCAACTTCTAGCAAAATTCAAGAAAGATAGGGATAAGAGGCAAATAAGCAAAATGGAGAATGAAAAAATGGGGACTAACTCTAGAACCTTTGGTGATTTAAAAAATATAAAAAGTTTTATGAACAATTATATATGAATAAATTTGGAAACCTAGATTAAAAGATTAAATTGCTAGAAAATTTTAAAATGCCAAAGTTGGTGCAAGAAGAAATAGAAAGCTTAAATAAAACAATAAGCATTAAAGAAGGTACAGATGTCCCTCCCCGTTAAGAAAAAGAAAAAGAAAAAACAAGCCCAAATAGTTTTGTATGTGAATTATATCAAACATTCAAGGAATAATTAAATTCGACGTTAATACTAGTCATTCCAATAAGAAGTAAAAGATGTAAGCCTATTCAATCAGGCCATTTTTTTTCCAAAAGTATGTAAGGACAGTGCAGGAAAAGACAAATATAGGCTCATGTCACTTAAGAGCATAGCTAGAGCTACCAGAAGAAACTAAAACAATATGAGGGGGAAAGAAAACAGTGCTCTAGAAATTTTAAAGGCCCCACAAAAGCTTTTATTTACTGATTATGCTTTGTTCATTTAAGGAGAACATCAGCAAAATAATGAAAATACCAGTAGCCATTCCTATCGGTAGGCAAATTATACAACTATATTGCTTTGATTTGATGGGCATCGAAATGACCCTACATGAGAAATATCTCCCCATCACATGTGCAATTCTATATAAGCACAATAACTAACTTAAGGCATTTTGTTACATAAAAGGATAACACACAGCTAACATATGCAGATGAAAAGATTGGTTTATTCCACTCATCGCATTTTTATTTATTGTTTAATGGGGTAAGATCCAAGGAGATGAAATATAGAAGGATAATTGAGAGGTGTAGGCTTTGTTCCCAGAAAGACTGGATGCTACAGACACGTCAGCAGGCCTCTCTGGGTCCCTGCAGTGACAGCCCTCCAGACTGCGCCGTAGACCCACCCTGCTCACATTCTGGAAATAGGAAACCACTAAAACACGTTCATCAGCTTCTACCAAAAATTCTGCTGTGGGCTAGAAAGCACTTACCTGCCAAGATTGACTTTTTATTTTTCATCCTACTTCTGTTTGAGTAATTCTAGTTTTCAAGGAGAAGAGAAGGCATTTTTCTAAGTCATTCCATAACAAAAGAAGCACTATATAAAAGCCTTCCCCATATCCAGAAAAAAGTGCAGCATGTGTTTAGACTAAATGTCAGACTACATCCCGGGTCACATGGCATGGTATGGAAGAATGATTGATTGCTGACACAAAATAACTCTTTGGAAAAGAGACTTCTTTCTTTGTCTTTTTTCAGGAGTTATTACCTAAAAATGTTATTGAGGCTAATTATTTAATAAAGAAGAATCTATCCTGCCAGGCAGACAAAAAATGAATTGTTTAACCCCCTTCAACCCACACAAAGACAGACGCAAACACAAGCACATACACACACACACCAGACCAGAGAGGCTGGGCTCCTGGGCACAAGCCCTAAGCCCCATGACAGAGTCTAGAGGATACTACGGTTTGGAGCTGTCACACTAACCACATCTCAGTATTTTCTAATGTATTCTTTTCCTTTCTGCCTTGGTTGGAATCCAAGAGAACAGCGATCTTTAGTTGAATGTTTCCAGCCAGAAGCACTATTGACAAGACGAATCAACTCTACCTACCTCTTATCTGGGTAGATGAAACTGTTTTTCCTAGATCTTATGGGGAGTTTGTGTTCCCTTACAAAACGAAGATGGGGCAAGAATTAGAAACTCCTAATAAAAAGAATTAGTGACAACCTTAAAATCATTTATTAATAATATCAATTTCATTCTGACTTCCTCAAATTCTTTTTTTTTTCAAAGATCAATACAATTTTTACATAAATCTTAAAATCCATAGGATTGTGTGGCAGGAATAAGTCCAAATCAGGGCATTTTATAAGTAAGTAAGCTGCAGAAAGGCTCATAAAAAGAAGTAGAGCCATGATATGAACTCAGGTATTCTGACAACAAGCCCAGAATTCTTTCCACTCTACTATGTTGTTTTTCTGATAATGATGCACATACATATTTGTGAAGATAAATTTTTAGGATATTTCATTAATGCCATCACGTTTTAATTCACAACCAAGTAATTCTGCTGAACAATCAGCATACATTCATGTCTCCCTTTAAAATCATCAATGGTATTTATAGCTTTACTTAAACAAGCACAGCAGGAACAAATGGTAATTAACTAATGAAGATTTCATACCTGGGATTTGTACTATACAAGCCATTTTGTTTTTCCTTTAATTGGAGAAAAATCACCTTAATGCTCATTAACATTTAAAAACATAAGAAAGACGAACGTTCATTTTCTTAAATGGTGAACGTAATATGTTACAGAGAAAGTAAGAAGGCTCTAGTTTCTAATGAAAGTGAATTACACCTGCCCGGAGACACTCCATCTATGTTAAACATCATCATTTGGCATGTTACTGTCACAATCCACAATGATGGCACTATAAATGCTTTTTCAGCGACTCCATTCATTAAGCATTGCCATTCCTTTATTCATTTGTAGTGGATTTTATTTTATTTATTCTTTTTTTTTTGAGACAGAGTCTCTCCCGGGCTGGAGTAAGTGCCGTCGCGTTTGCCTAGCTCACAGTAACCTCAATCTCCTGGGCTCAAGCAATCCTGCTGCCTCAGCCTCCTGCCTCAGCCTCCCGAGTAGCTGGGACTACAGGCATGCGCCACCATGCCCGGCCAATTTTTGTATATATATTTTTAGTTAGTCAATTAATTTCTTTCTATTTATGGTAGAGACGGGGTCTTGCTCTTGCTCAGGCTGGTTTCGAACTCCTGACCTCGAGCAATCCGCCCGCCTCGACCTCCCAGAGTGCTAGGATTATAGGCGTAAGCCACCGCGCCTGGCCTGTAGTGGATTTTAAAAGGGAAATGGGGAAGAGGGCCAAATAGCCTGCGTCTATAAATAAAGCATTGGCCTTCTACTAACTTCTACTTCAAATGATTCTGTTAGTGCACATACCAAACCTATGCCAAGATAACAATCAGGTAAAACTAAAATCCATACCCTGTGGCTGGAAAGGAAAGCAGCAGCAATTTATTCTTTGAGTTGGGGCATGAGTTCTGATTAAAACCAATGATTAAAAAAAAAAAAACTTCAAGTTTGGCTACAAATTTCTCAGTATACTTGGACTAGCCAACTTGTGTCATCAAGTAGGGTCTAAATTAAAGGAAAATTCCTGTATTGACTAGACATCTGTCTGTTCAACAATGAAAGCTGTTGGAAATTATTTCCTACCTCATATTCCTGCTAAGCTCTTCCTACAAGATTGAACCATAATCAGTTCATTAACTGACATGCTTCACGATGGCTTAAAATGATGTCCTAGCTCATTCTAAAGAAATGTTTTAACATTGTCAGTTTATATGCACATATTAAAACTTTTTGTTCTTTCCTATTTCCCATTAGAAAAAGCTCACAGAATTACAGAGGCTCTTCGAGAGCATCAGTGCTCTAACCCTGTCATCTGACACTTGAGAAAACTGAGACAAAGAGAGCCTTACACCTGATCCATTGTTCAGTTCCCAATATCATACCAGCTTTTTTCCAATCCTCATTTATAACCACCATATTCTGTGTACATACTTATATAATAAGTATTATAATAACAGTTCAAGTTGTATTTCCCTACAAAAAAAAATTATGTTTAAGTAGTTCCAACCCTTACCCAAGTAGTACAATTTTAAAGAAAGCTTTGGTAATAAAATTTCAAGTCAACAAAACAATTCAATATCTCCTGATAGCTAATTGTGACTACATGAAATTTATTTGTTTATTCAACCACCACTTTTTGAGCAGCAGGCACTGTTCTAAGAGCAAATGAGAGATAAGAACAAGAGGGAGATGTTAGAACGTATGATCCATTGGGGGAAATAAGCAATAAAAAGGTAAATTTATAAAAAGTATCATTTCAACTAACGTCAAGGACCATAAAGAAAGAAATCAGCAATGCAGCAGAAAGTGATTGCTTCAGGGAGGTGGGAAACAGGATAACCTTGGACTGAATGGGCAGGGAAAGTCTTTCAGAGATATGATAGTTGAGCCCAGATCTGAATGACAAGATGAAGGCAGGAAGGGCATTCCAGCAGAGGCAGTAGGGCAGAGTTTGACCTGTACAATAGCACACCTGTCCTTGTCTCCAAGTACTCTTCTCCAAATGAGTAAACATGAGACAAATTCTCCACCTCCAAGCCTGCCTCTGGAAAAAATTGAATTCAGTTGAAATATGTCCTGGGAAATTGAAGTCCTTTTTCCCATCTTTCATTCTCTCTTTTCCCTTCAATGATGCCTAAGCTGTATCCCCAAATCACCCATCATCTTCTTGCTCATTCCACCACCCACCTAGCTCTATATCCAAAGCAACACTATGATATAGTGGTGCTCTTCAAACTATTCCATGAAAACCCCCCTGCAGATGGGCATGAACCCATGCACCTGGGGCCCTACATGTGCCTGATCTATGTAGCGTGATACAAGGAAGCCATGGGAAGTATAAGTTACAGGTCAGGCTCTCCAGAGATATACAGTCTGAGTAGGAAGACTCAATGCACAAATCCCCCTCAAAGGATCCTCAAGATGTGCATTAACCATGTAGTAGAGACCAGCCACATGGTTAATTCATATTAAAGGAGTTGCTAAAGAGGAAACATCACCACCTGTATTAACCTGGATACATTATTTTGACCATATGATTTTAGTTTTGCCTTCCTTCCTCAAAAGCAAGAATCCCATGTAATATTTCTGTATAACTTCAAGGGTTTGGGCATAATGTATTCACACTAGCACTCATTTACAAAGTATTCTGTTATAATTACCCCATTCATCCTTATAGAAACTCTTAGATAGTCATTACCATCCCCATTTTACAGGAAAGGGAACTGAGAAATCAGAGAAATCCTGTGACTGCCCAGTGTAAAAGCAGACTCAGACCTTCTTGTTCTGAGTTAGTTCTTTCTACCAGACTTAAGCATCATTTATTCCAATGTATCTTTCCTAGGTGGAATATATTCAGAGTTGGCATAACATCAGATAACCTTAAAAAGCAGTTGCTAAAGATAGATGGGGGTAAATGCATTGAAAGACTTAACCAAGAAAAATTTGGATGAAACTTCAGGAAGGCAGAAGGCAGAGCCACAAAGACTGGCAGGCAGCACACACAGCTCATAACATAACTGAAAGAGCCCTTCCTAGTTGGATTTTATAATTTCCCAAACTTACTTAAGGTTTCATTGAAATTATCAACTGCATGAATTGAAGAGTTACCAAACATAGCTATGGAGAGTAGTGTGGCCACCAGTAAAGCATTTAACTGTCCCCAAGGAATTTCATTATAAAATGAGGGAGGTGGACCAACCAATCACTGAATTCAATTTTAGCTCCATAATTCTATGATCAATTCATTTAGCACAAGTGAATGCAAGAATGTTCCCTTTGAAATGGCAGAAAATAGGTGGAAATTGTTTTCTTTAAATTCACTAAATGTACTGAAAGCCAGTAGGTAAACCATGTAGATGGTGGTATTACACATGCTCTTTTCCTTCTCTTCTTCTTCTTCTTCTTTCTCTTCATAATTTTATTTAGTTTCTATATTTTCATTATATGCTTTTATTACTATTTATAATACAGAACACTTTTTAAAAAATAAAGGCTTAGTTGATGAGTATGTTTGGCAGTAAGGACCCTCAAGATGAGCTGTTCTTTGTAACTCATGAAAGCCTGCAGTCATCAGGGTACCCATTGCTTCCAAAAAGACTATTCACTTCAAGTCCAACATCCATGCTGGCATTTAAGACAAGCTCACTACATGAAGCATTTCTAAGTTATTTGTGGTATTTCTACTAAAATAAATATATGGAAAAATGCAATAAGAAATAAACATGGAAGTAAACTGTTTACATGGAGAGCATTAAGTGGGAACTATCAAAAGCCATTGGTTGGGGAGGGAGTTGAGGAAGAGAGGCTGACTGTCATCTATTTCCACTGGAAGAGGTAAAGGGTTCTGGATTCTAACAGCCCAAATGCAAACCGCACACTTAAAGCAGAGCATTTAAACTTGTTTACAAGTGCCTGGTAAGGAACTGAACTTTGAAAGAGCCTTTGATGAAACTTGACTTGGCTTTCTCAGGTCTAAGAGAGTGGCATCTGGGGCTTATTTACCCAGATTGGGATAAGAAGCTATTTACATTTCAAATACATATTTGATTTTGAAAGAATCAACCTCAGATGGTTTGGAGGTTTTATTTGGAGACTGAACCAAAGGCTGAGTCCTCAACTGGGAGAAATACCACCCTACACTTTTGATTGTCACAATGTGGTAATATTTCCACAGGCATCTAGTGTCTGAGGGTAACTCAAGGAGCCAAATGTCATGCAAGGGACAGTTAGATAGCTACAGACAACCAAGAATTGTCCCTCCTAAAATGCCAATTTTCTAAGTAAAATAAGCCAATCACAAAAAGACAAATGCTTATGATTCTACCTATACACAGTACTTAGAGTTGTCAAATTCATAGGAACAGAAAGTAAATGGTGGTTGCCAGTGGGTGAAAAACGGGGTGGGGAGATGGGGAGTTATTGTTTAATGAGTACAGAGTTTCAGTTTTTCAAGATGAAAAGAGTTCTGGAGATGGACAGTGGGACTGGTTGCACAACAATGTGTATGTACTTAATGCCATTGAATTGTACACTGATAAATGGCTAAGATGGTAAATTTTATGTTATGTGCATTTTGTCACAATTAAAAATGATGCTAAAAATGCAATGGTGCCTCCAATAAAGATACACTGAATCCCAATCCAATCCTGAATCAGAGTCTAAATTGAACATCAGAGTCACAGGACAGGCTCCTTTTTCTTCTATCACTTAGCATTAACTAGGAGTAGAGTTATAGCAGTTAGCTGTAGTACTAGGCCCAGTGCCAAGCTGTCGAATGTCTCACAATATATAAACAATAGCGAGCTAGTATAGTTCAACTGAGTGTGAGATACATGAAGAGACTACATTCCATTTGGTCTAATAACTTAGAGAACACTTCATTATGTTCCAAATGTGATTGTGTGTGTAGATCTTCTTAAGTTGTAAAACAATATATAAATAAGGTATCATACTTATTGTTCAATATGGATCCTCCTGCTGTTCCTTCAAATTAAGACATATATTCTATCACAAACAGAATTGGAAGAGTTTTATCTGGCCTAAGTTTCTCAGAACACAATAGTTACTCTACAAGAGGAGGGAAAAAAACACATCAATTTTGCATGATGGCATGCACTACCAAATTTAGTATTTAGACTCTCACAAAGCAGTAAGAAAAATATGACATTCCTGAAGGAATACAAACAAGCAATTTTTCAAAGATGTACAAATTGACAGATAAATGTATGGAAGTGTCCTATTTCATTAGTAATCAAAAGATGCTAATTAAATAACTAAGATATTTAGGGTTATCAGCAAGGTTAGAAATGATATGACTGGACAAGCAGCCCTCCCTCTTACTGTCCCCAGAGGAAAATAAGCTCCTTGTCTAAGAAAAATCCTTGCTAGAATTGTCATCTTACAGATTACCTTTATACATACAAAGAAAGAGACAAAAAAAGGAATATAGACCCTGTCCTGCTCCTGCAGTCCATAAGATGCATGATCTGGAAACAGGAATAAAATAAAAAGAACACTACCCTGCATGAAAAAAGAGAAACAGCAAGAAAATTATAAGACAAGAAAACAGAGCCTTCTTGGGTGGGTCTGCAAAAAGAAAAAAAGAAAAAGAAAGCAAGACAAGAAAACAGTTTTGTCTTCTTTAAGACTTGAGAATATTCAGTGTCCAAGAATTAAAACTTAACCTTGGGATTGCTGGAAGCAAGATGACAGATGAGAAAAACCACCAGCTAGAGTATCTCTGCAAAAAAGATAGATTTTTAGATGAAAGTGAAAAAAAAAAAAAAAAAAACACAGGCAGACAAACATTCACTGGATGAAGGTAAGAAGGAAGGGAGCCTGAAACTACAGGAGACTCCATGGGAAGAAGTTGCAGAGCAGAACTGGAAGGAGAAAGGCATCGGCCAGGTCTAATACCAAGAGGCTTGGAGACCAGCAACAAGGGTAGGTGGAGCAATAAAATTTCCCCTCTCTTGCAACTCAGACTGTTGGTGGGCTCCTGATCTGCTGGAGAGACCTGCTAATACCAGCCCAGAGATGGTTGCCAGCAGTGAGAGGTGAGCTTCTTGCAGACAGGGAACCAGGCTCCCAGCTCCCTCGGACCTCCCACTCCACAGACCCGAGCCCATTGGCAGGCACCATATTGCTTCATTCTCCCCTTCCTTACCCACAGCTGTTGAGACAGAAAATTTAGCTACCACCCAGAGGCATCAACAGGGAATAGGACCTTTCCTTTTGGGGCCCTGCAGTGGACTAACGGGGTACTTGGACTGTGAGCTCCCCAACTGCCAGCCTGGCCAGCTGCTGCTTGCATGGTGACTCCAGCAGAGTGGGGCAAATCCCCAAGTGGAGAGACATTGATCAAGCTTGGGCACCCTGTGGGTGACTTGAGACCAGCACTCCTCTCCCTGGCAGCATCAGGGATTGATCTTCAGGGCCCAGGAAACAGGCCTGCAGACCTGATCCTGTATGCCCAGGTTGATCTCATTGCCCAGGGGCACAGAAAAAATATTTGTGAACTAGTCTACTGAGGTGTGTGTCTCTTCAGGGACAGATCAGAGTGGGTCCTAACTGAAGTGTGCTTGAAGGGCAACTCTCCTCCCATGGTAGGACCATGCTCCCAGCTCAAGCTCTGATCCTGGACAGGGAACATCCCTACTCACATCACGGTCATGAGAGATACCCTGGATTGAGGTCCTGCCTGCTGGCAGAGACCCAGGAGAAACTGCAGAATAGGGGAGAGTGAAAAGGAGCAAGACCTGCCCTAGACTGCAAGTCTCAGACAGCGCCAGCCCCAAACACAGACTTTTTGCCTGAGTGAGGCCATTTCAGCCTTCCCTGACAACTTTGCCCAGAAGTAGATCACAGACCTTTGACCCTCGCTAAGAGCATTTGTGGAGCGTAAGGGCAGGTTGACCGAACCCAGCCCTATGCTGCCTCATGACCCAACTTCCACCCCTGAGGTGGAGAATAAGGACACACCTGGAAGTCCCATTGCCCCACCCACCAGCTGAGGCACTAGAGTGCCTCTCCAGAGGAAGGAAAGCCAGTCACAGGACCCAAAAATAACACTACAACTGTTCCTCCCAGCACACACAACCTGCTGACAGGGAGGTCAATTTGCACACCCTCTTACTGCATTTACTGGCTCATCATACAGGGTGTGGTTGAATCTCACCCACAAATGCCACCTACAAGCTCAAAGACTAAACTGGGCGTGTCATTATCTAAACAAAAATCTAAAGGTAAGAAGCAACAGCTGATCCAGATGGGAAGAAATCAGCAAAATAACTCTGGAAGTATGAAGAATCAAACTGAAATCATACCCCCAATGGGGAACACCAGCTCTCTAATGATGAATTTCAACCAAATTCAGAACACTAAGATCACAGAAGAAGAACTTTGAACATGGATTGTAAGAAAACTCAATGATATGAAAGAGAAAATGGATACCCACCATAAAGAAACCACACACACACACACAAACTCCAGGACTTGGAAGAAAAATTCACTAAAGAAATTGAAATATTAAACAAAAGTCAAACAGAACTTCTGGAAATGAAGAATTTATTCAAGTAATTACAAAACACAGTGGAAAGCCTCAAGAATAGAGTAGAGCAAAGAGAAGAATCTCGGGGATTGAAAATAACACCTTTCAATTAAATAAGTCAGTTTCAGAGCTGAGAAATAAGAGAGAGCAGAGAAATAAGAGCAGAGAAATAAGAGAAAAGGGCAAAGCCTATAAGAAATGTGGGATTATGTGAAGAGGCCTAACATGAAAATTATAGGCATCCCTGAGGACAAAGAAGAAAATACACAAAGGTTAGATAAACTATTTGAGGATATAATGGAGGAAAAATGCCCAGGCCTTGTTAAAAATCTAGATATACAGATACAAGAAGCTCAAAGAACTCTTGGGAGATTCATCAAAAACAGGAACACACCATAACACAGTTATCAGACTGGCCAAAATAACCACAAAAGAGGCCCTACTGCACACTCTAAGGCAAAAGAAGCAGGTAACCTACAAAGGAAAACCAATCAGACTAACTTCAGACTTCTCAACTGAGACCTTATAAGCAAGAAGAGACTGAGACCCCATTCTCACTCTTCTCAAACAGAATAATGCCCAGCCTAGAATCTCTTACCTATAAAACTAAGTGTACTATGCGAAGAAGAAATAAAGACAACCTCAGACAAGCAAAGAATTAGGAAATTCATCAAGGCAAAACCTGCTCTCCAGGCAGTACTTAGAACAGTGTTACACATGGATTAGCACAATAAAAACTCATCCATGTGAAATCATCCAAAAGGCTAAAGGTCAAAGGCCAGATACCACAATGGTCCACGAGACAAAACAAAGTTCAACTCAACAAGATGAACAGAAATCTGCCCCACTTATCAATTCTTTCAATAAATGTGAATAGTTTGAACTATGCACTAAAAAAATATAGGCTGGCCAAATGGATAATATACACAAGCCAAGTATCTGCTGTCTTCAGGAAACACATCTAACCCACAAGGATGCATTCAGACTCAAGGTGAAGGGATAGAAAACAATATTTCATGCAAACAGAAGCCAAAAGAAAGCTGATGCAGCAGTTCTGATTTCAGATAACTTAGTGTTCAAACCAACAAAAGTAATGGAAGACAAAGATGATCACTATATAACAGTGAAGGGTAAAATTCAACACAAAGACATAACAATTCTAAATATTTGTGCACCTAACTCAGATGCACCCAGACTCACAAAGCAAATTACACTTGATCTAAACAAAATGATAAACAGCAACACCCTAATAGCCAGGGACTTCAACACCCCTCTGACAGAACAGGACAGATCCTCCAAACAGAAAATAAACAAAGAAACAAGGGACTTAAACAGAACTCTAGAACAAATGGGCCTGACGTTTACAGAACATTCTATTCAGAAACAACTGATTATATGTTTTTCTCATGAGTTCATGGGACATTCTCTAAGATTGACCATATCTTGACCACAAATCATGTCTCAATAAATTTTAAAAAAAATAGAAATTATAGCACACATCTTCTCAGACCACAGTGGAATAAAATTAGAAATCAACTCCAACAGAAATTCCCATCTCCACACAAAGTCATGGAAACTAAACAACCTTCTGCTGAAGAATTACTGTGTTAAGGAGGAAATTAATATGGAAATCAAAAGATTCTTTGAACTAAATGATAAAGGAGACACAAGTTATCAAAATCTGTGAGACAAAGATAAGCAGTCCTGAGAGGAAAATTTATGTCCATAAATGCTTACATCCAAAAGACAGAAAAATCACAAATCAACAATCTAATGAATCATGTCAAAGAACTGGAAAGGGATGAGCAAAACAACCACAAACCCAGCATAAGAAAAGAAATAACAAAGATTAGAGCAGAACTAAATGAAATTGATAACAAAAAACTATACAGAAGATTAATAAGACAAAAAGTTGGTTCTTTGAAAAAATAAAAAAAAATTTACATACCTTTTGCTAGATTAAAGAGAAGCAGAAAAGAAAGGACTCTAATAAGTTCCATCAGGAATTCAAAACGAGAAATTACAACTGATACCATGGAAATACAAATACAAAATATTATCTAGGAATACTAGAAAAACCTCTATGCACATAAACTTGAAAATGTGGAGGAAATGGACAAATTCTTAGAAACACACAACTTCCCTAGGTTCAATCAGGAAGAAATAGAATTCCTGAACAGACCAATAGCAAGTACTGAAATTGAAGCAGCAATAAAAAACATTCTTAAAAAGAAAAGTCCTGGACCAGATGGTTTCACACCCAAATTTTACCAGACCTACAAAGAACTGGTGCCTATCCTGCAGAAATTATTCCACAACATTGAGAAGGAAGGAGTCCTCCCCAACACAATTTATGAAGCCAACATCACCCAGATACCAAAACCAGGAAAGGACACAACAAAAAAAGAAAACTATGGACGAATATCCCTTATGAATATAGGTGCAAAAATTCTCAACAAAATCTTAGCAAACCAAATTCATGTTCTTATGAAAAAAAGAATCCATCATGACCAAGTGGACTTCATCCCAGAAATGCAGGGATGATTCAACATACAGAAATCTACAAGTGTAATTCACCACATAAATAAAAGCAAAAACAAAGACCATATGATCCTCTCAATAGACACAGAAAAAGCATTTGACAAAATTCAACACCCTTTTATGATAAGAACGCTCAACAAAATAGACATAGATGGGGCTTACCTAAAAATTATGCAAGCCATATACGACAAACCCACAGCCAACATTATACTGAATAGGAAAAATTGAAAACATTCCCACTTAGAACTGGAATCAGACATGGTTGCCATCTATCACCACTTCTATTCAACATAGTGCTGGAAGTCCTAGCCAGAGCAATCAGACAAGAGAAGGAAATCAAGGGCATCCAAATGGGGGCATAAGAGGCCAAACTATCACTCTTTACCGACAATACTTTTTTTTTTTTGAGACAGAATCTCACTCTGTTGCCCAGGCTAGAGTGCTGTGGTGTCAGCCTAGTTCACAGCAACCTCAAACTCCTGGGCTCAAGCAATCCTACTGCCTCAGCCTCCCAAGTAGCTGAGACTACCACCATGTGCCACCATGCCTGGCTAACTTTTTATATATTTTTTTTTTAGTTTTCCAGCTAATTTCTTTCTATTTTTTTAGTAGAGATGGGTCTCACTCTTGCTCAGGCTGGTCTTGAATTCCTGAGCTCAAACAATCCACCCGCCTTGGCCTCCCAGAGGATTATAGGTGTGGGCCACCATGCCCAGATGACAGTATTATCTTATATCTAGAAAACCTGAAAGATTCTGCCATGAGACTACTGGAATTGATATCCAAATTCATCAATATTCCAGGTTACAAAATCAATGTATAGAAATCAGTAGCATTCCTATATACCAACAACAGTTAAACAGCAACCAAATCAAAGATTCAATATGCTTCACATTAGCAAAGAAGAAAATAAAATACCTAGGAATATATTTAACTAAGGAGGTAAAAGACCTCTACAGGAAGAACTACGAAACACTGAAAAAGGATATAGCAGAGGATGTAAAAAGGTGGGAAACCATACTGTGCTCATGGGTTGCCAGAATCAGCATTGTTAAAATGTCTATACTACCCAAATGATCTACAGAGTCAATGCAATCCTTATTAAAATGTCAACATCATTTTTGCAGACATAGAAAAAATAATTCTATGCATCATATGGAAGCAGAGAAAACCCCGTATAGCCAAAGCAATCTTAAGCCAAAAGAACAAATTAGGAGGCATCACTTTGCCAGACTTCAAGCTATACTACAAGGCTATAGTAACTAAAACAGCGTGGTACTGGTACAAGAACAGAGACACAGACCAACGGAACAGAACTAAGAATCCAGATATAAAACCATCTTCATATAGTCACCTAATCTTTGACAAAGCAGACAAAACATACACTGGGTAAAAGAATCCTTATTCAATAAATGGTGCTGGGAAAATTGGATAGCCAAACATAGAAGACTAAAACAGGATCTGCACCTTTCACCTCTCACAAAAATCGACTCATGGTGGATAACAGACTTAAACCTAAGGCATGAAACTATAAAAATTCTAGAAGAAAATGTTGGAAAAACTTTACAGACATTGTCCTAGGCAAAGAATTTATGAAGAAGACCCCAAAGGCAATCACAGCAACAACAAAAATAAATAACTGGGACCTGATCAAATTATAAAGCTTCTGTACAGCCAAGGAAACTATCACAAGAGCAAACAGACAACCTACAGAATGGTAGAAAATACTTGCATGTGTACATCCAATAAAGGGCTGATAACTAGAATTTATATAGAACTCAGAAAAATCAGCAAGAAAAAATCAAACAGCCCTATCAAAAAATGGGCAAAGGACATAAACAGAAGCTTTTCAAAAGAAGATAGACTAATGGCCAATGCACATGAAAAAATGCTCAACATCTCTAATGATCAGGGAAATGCAAATCAAAACTGTAAGGAGATATTACTTAACTCCAGTGAGAATGGCCTTCATCAAAAAGTCCCAAAACAATAAATGTTAGCATCGATGCAGACAGCTGGGAACACATATACACTGCTGGTGGGACTGCAAACTAGTACAATCTCTGTGGAAAGTAATATGGAGATATCTCCAAGAGCTACAAGTAGAACTACCATTTGATCCAGTAATCCCATTACTGGGCATCTACCCAAAGGAAAAAAGACATTCTATTAAAAAAAACCTGCACTAGAATGTTTATAGCAGCACAATTCACAATTTCAAAGATGTGGAAACAACCCAAGTACCCTTCAATACATGAGCAAATTAATAAAATGTGGTATATGTATACCATGGAGTTCTACTCAGCCACAAAAAACAATGGTGATCTAGCACCTCTTGTAGTATCCTGGCTACAGCTGGAGCCCATTCTACTGAGTGAAGTATCAAGAATGGAAAAATAAGCACCACATGTACTCACCATCAAATTGGCATTAACTGACTTAACTGACCAACACTTAAGTGAACGTAGAGTAGTAACATTCATTGGGTGTCGGGCAGGTGGGAATGGGGAGGAGGGGATGGGTATATTCACACCTAATGGGTGTAGTGTGCACCGTGTGGGGGATGGACATGCTTGAAGCTCTGACTGAGGTGGGGCAAAGGCAATGTATGTAAGCTAAACAATTGTACCCCCATAATATGCTGAAATAAAAAATAAAAAATCTTAACCTTGGGAGATATGTGAGCATTTGCCTGGTTTAACAGAAGTAATGGTAAAGAACTAGACAGGCCTGCAACTACCTCACAGGTGCACATCACAAGGGACATGCAGACTGGAAAGAGGGGCCCTCACCCTGGACCTACTGAGGGTCCTGGGCTCCAAACCCTCCCACAGAGAAGGGCTCGCTTCTTTCTTAACTACTTGCCCTTTAGACTCTGAAGAAAATCTTACTAAGTGCATTATTTTACTTTCCACTCCCTTTGCTTAAATGTTTTTATTTTTAATTGCCCAGCCCCTCAGTAAAGAAAGATGCAAACACCTGAACAGCTAGTTTGGTGGTTTGGGGGACACTAAAGCACATATTGCTCATAAAGGTCTCCCTGAAACCTGTGGGGTAGAGATGGGGGCCACCGGTCTGTCAAGGGGTCATGCCCTAAAGGTCCAGCCAGTGGCCAGCAGTAGGGAGGCCCCACCTACATCGCAAATTTCCTCTTGGCAGCGACTTGATCTTCATTTTTCAATCTTTTTCAGCATTAGGCCCACTGCCTTATCCTTAAGCAATGCTCAATTCTTCCTCAGGCCCATTTTTGTGGTAACTACCAAGTGGCATTTTTCCTTTAAAAAAATACAAAAACAGACTCTTGTTTTCCTCCAGATGTTTCCCCTCTCACTAGGAGCTTAGTAAAATATTTTATTAACTAAAATATCTCAGTGATGGGTTATATATGGCCCTCGGGACAGAAGTGGGAAAATTCCCTAAGACAAAAACATCTCATCCCCATTTCTTCTGGGGTGAATTGCATGGGGCCCAGTTTAGGCCAAGACACTTTACATCACTTCTAAATTATAAGGCTGTGTTTCATTAGGAGATCACTGGAAATTTATGTCAATCTGGATTCTGGTCAGGCCCTAGAAGCCAAGTGCTGATGGTGGGTGAGACACTTCATGCCCAGCAATCCTGGAATGAAAGAAAACAGCTGTGTTTGTAGAAAACAGGTGGACATCATTACCATGATGGCCAAATGGTCACTGGATAAAAAGTATTTTCTCTCCCTTTACCGGCTGCAGGAGATGTGTCTGTCAGGGGAATGTTCTTTAAATTAGGGCCTAAAAATTTGGAGAAATTGCAAAATTCTCTTCATTACTCCCAGCTCCCTGGAGTCCAGGAGACTTTTTAACAATGACACATCTAGTGGCTTCGGTGCCATTTGGTTTTGAGAAATAAGTGGAATCCTCTGATGTAATATTTTCCTTTATTTAAAATGTTAGCTATTCATCAAGAGCACTGTCTTAGCACCAGATGTCTAAAACTACCATCGGTCCTATCTCAGGCCAGGAGAGCATCTTTCAACTACCTGAGAGGGAAAAACAGACACGCATTCCAACACCGGACACCAGGATAACTTGAGACATGCCAAGACTCTTCCACTACATCTGTTAAAACCACTCCATTGTCACCTGATAAATGTCCCCTTGGGGCCCCCTTAAGCAATGCACCCTTCCCCTCAAAAGCCACAGGGCAGAGAGAAGGGGTTGGGAGGTATCCCTAAATCTTACGTGTGCAGTCAAGACGGCTCACGGGATTTTTCATCCCACTTTCCCTGTCACCTATTCCTTCTAATTCTAGGAAATATCTCCAAAAATATTCCCTTTGTCCCTACCACCTCTCTGGCCTGGATTACTGGACTAATATCCAAAAATTCTCACATCCACTGTAAAATCAACCCTCTTAACCACTCCAAATCAACCCACATACCACATTTGCCTTTATGGGAAAAAAAAAAAAGTTTATACAATTCATGTGACATTCCCCAACTCAATAATAAATAAATAAATAAATAATAAAAGCATTTCTTGTAAAGTCCCAATGGCTCACCACAACATGCCATCTAGGCCCACCCTTCCTATCCTAAGTGCCTGCCCACAAGATATTAGGTCACATCTCTAGACAGAACTTACCCCAACACAGCTAAACACAGACATAGCTTGGCCCAGACAGCCTGAAATGGAACTAGACACAAGCAATGACGGTTTGTGAGGACCTCGGTGAAGAGGAGGGCCTTCAGCAAGCCTGGCCTTAAATAAAAATGAGGGAAGAATGGGGAGCAGCAGGAGGAGGGCTGGCAAGGACATAGGGCATCAGGCTTGAATCTCTCACTCCATTGGGACGGATTGAGCCTAATGGTAAGTGAGCCCTCACAGGCAGCCTCAGGGCATAATTATAGAGCTTGACCTTGAACTTGTACATCTGAGGGAACCTGCAGTGGGAGGAGGTTGTGCCTTAGGCGTCCCAACAACAGCCAGTGAGCCTCAAGGGCAGGCTGGGGTAAGGATTCAGTTAGATGGAATAGATTCTTCCCCAGTCCTTTAGACTGTTGTGTTTCTCAGCCAAGACTGCAAGAGATGAGTTCTACCAGTGCTACTGAGCACTCCCAAGGTTCTAGATTTAACTCTTTAGTGCCAGGACTAGGTAAAGCCCCACTGGACTGGCTGCACAGAATTTCATCCTGCATTTCCAAAAAGGGAGCTGCGGCATAGCCAACCTCACAGTTTGTCAATTTGTCTATAGTCACCCATGAGCAAAGACCATCAAGCCAGCTCTGAATGTAATCACACATGAGAAAGTAGCCTTCCCCAGGAGGCAGATGTTACAGACCTAAGCAATTCCATAGGAAGAGATAGTGGAAGGGGCCACTGGGGTGCCAGATCAGGATGGCTGCACCTAAGAGGATGGTAGAGATGCTGCCACTGCAAATTTCTAAACTTTGCCAGAAAATAGCAGTGTCTCAAATTCCACTCTCTGGGAATGGAAATAGGATGGATTTTTCCCTTAAACACAAGTGGTGAAAAATTTCTCCCAGTTTATTTTAAGTTAAAAGTTAATTCATTGTGGTTTCTCGACAACTGGCATTGATTGGCATCCTGATGAAACTAAAACCAAGTTTTTGTTACTGTTGTTCCTTTATTTGGCTACTATTGTTTTGCTTCATCCGCACTGCCTACATCAGCTATCACTGGGTTTCTTCCTTGGCCTTTGGCAACACTTCATACTGGGTTCTGGGAATATAATTTTGTGTAGGTTACTCACTAAACTTGTTGAGTGTGGGTGTAATGTTAAGACACTCTATTGACTCTTTGGACTCTTTTAAAAAGGAGGTTTTCAGATAATTGGCATCAGAAATGCTGAGGCCCTGAACCATTGCATCCATTCACATGAGTGACACACTAGGTCTAGGTGTGTACACAAGGGCCAAGAACCTCTAACCAAGACTGAGCAGAATTCGAAATTGCAAAAGACTGTAATTTCTTTATGCTTTTAACTCACAAAGGCAATAGAATGTGATTTTGGACCTTAATTTTTTTTTGTTTTTTTTTTTTTTTTTTTTTTTTTGTATTTCAGGGTATTATGAAGGTACAAACATTTTGGTTACATTTTATATCTTTGCTTCTCCCTAGCCAGGGTTAGAGGCATGCCCTTCTTTTTTGATGTAGGCCTTTCATTTTTCTCAGGAAATTTTATAAGGGCAGAAGTTTGAATTAAGATTTTAGACATCTCTATGTTGTTGTGGAAAGAATTAAACTAACACCTGCTTTAGAGGCAAAGAATTTATGCTGGATTTCATTAATAGATTTATTTAATAGTCCTATGTAATGTCCCTGAAACCTCGAGGGATGATGTTACATGGCTGGATGTAAGTTGGAATGGGACACCCTTGGACCCAAAGTGATCTTTGAATTTATTTAGCTAATATATGTTTTAACTACTTCTGTACCTGCCCACCAATGGTCCTAGAATGAGACCTAAAGCAACAGTGTTTGGTATTGAATGGTGGCTATGTGAAGATGGGATCAGGACTGTCCTGTAGACAGTAGATCAACTTAACCAAGAGGGATGGCTGTGCCCCAGGTGACCTTGACCTTTGAGATTAAGTCCAGCAGGAAAGAGAATGCAAAGCAGGGAATGTTAGGGGGAACATTTTCTCCACACTCTTGTTGTTTCCTTCCAGGTGGAGGGAGCTTAATAGAGATGGCAATTCTGACCTCTTCCTGCCACTTCCCTCTCTTGAAGCAGGTAAGATTCAGTGACTTATGCGATTAGCAAATGTGGGGAACATGCCCAGCTCAGTTCTTTCTTCCTCTTAGGAGCAAGCTGCCTATAGACATCATCCATTGTGCTACTCCTCCAGGGATCAGTTAACAGGTCTTTTGGCTCTCATGCAAAACTATAGTCTCAGATGTAGCCTTTATCAGAAATGAAGGTGATATCTTGGTTTCTCATCTGCCACTTCTTTGTTTTATTTCTATTTGTTCTTCTCTGGGGGAAGGAGAGGATGACACTAGTTATTAAGACCCCCACTGTGTGCTAGAGCCATGCCTACTGTTGTTATTGTTGTTGTTGTTGCTGTTGTTTTGAATAGAATAATTCTTTATTTAAAGAGAAGAGACCAGTCAGTCAATATTGATCATTGGTCTCCCATGGTCAGAGGGTCTCACCTCACAGCCCATGCAAGTAGATGGTCTGCACACGCCCCTCCTGGCCTGCAGGCAAAGGACCCCATTCCCTCCTGCTGGCAACACATATAACAGTGGGGTTAGCCAGGGGCCATATGATGAATACACTTAAGCAGAATAAAGAGGTATGCATCAAGGAAACAAGAAACAACAAGGAAAAATACTCCCAAACAAGGTGATGAGTCCAACATGGGATGTGAGGACTCCATCTTCCTGGAAGAACAAGGTGATGAGTCCAACATGGAATGTGAGGACTCCATCTTCCTGGAAGAAAATGCTGTAGGACCAAAACACAATCTTATGAGACTGTGCAAGAGACAAGCAAGCTACTCATGGCTGCCATTCCCAACAAATATCAATACTGTCATTATGGTCCTAGTGGTGGTCACTTCTTGTTGAACTTGTCTATACCTCCTTCTCACCTGCTTTATTTTTTAAATAAGTTTTATTGTATATATTTAAGGTATATAACATGATGTTATAAGATGCATATAGTTAGCAGAATGGTTACTGTAGTAAAGCAAATTAACATATCCATCATTTCACATAGATATCCATTTTTTTGTATTGACATAAGCCATACTCTTGTTGAATATATGCTTTTTATAAGTGGTTCTATCTTCTTCAAAAGTATTTCCCTCTCATTTTCCAATTACTCAAGGTCCAATTACTCCTCAAATCCCTTCCTAAATAATCCTACTCCTGACACCCCATCCAATTTGCACTCTATCATTCATATTAATGTAGAGCTATTTTATATGGCTTTTATTTCCTGAGCAACTGAACTCTTACATTTATTTGTAATACCTCCATCTTTATGATATTACACAGTATATATATGTTGAAAGCAATTGATAAATGATTTTTCATATAAATGAGTAAATTTCTTTGCATTTCTCAGACATCTAAAAAATGCTGAAAGATTGCCCTTCTATTTTAACAGAATAATAATTTCAGAAATCTGAATGTTTGGACCACAAAAGGCAAAAATTCTTAGGTGTATATTGCTTTTTGCAATATGTCTAGGTTGTGTGTGGGAAGTCAAAGGAATTATATATTTCTGACTCTCAGAAAATTGTTGACATTTATTATATATTTGTCTATTCAGCACCTACTATATACCTGGCCCCACTCTATACAGGGAATTCAAAGAAGAAAATAAGAGCCCAGCCCTCATGGAGATCAACCTTGAGATGAGGGAGATCTCAAAGTATGGTCCAGAGACCATTTCATCGGAATCATTGGCAGTGACTTGCTAAACATTTAGATTCCCAGGTCCCAGGACCTACTTAATCAGAATCTCCAGGACTGGGCCTAGAAATCTCTTATGTAATGAGTTTTCTGAAGGTTCTTGGGCACAACAGGGTTCTGAGAATCCTGTTGAAGAGGGAGACAGAGTAAATGCTGTGATCAACTTATCAACAAGGCACTAAAAAAGCACAAGGCAGAGGACCTGAACTCACTGCTCTTCAGGGGAAACAGAAAAGCTTCTCAAAGGAAGTAATGTCCAAGCAGAGGTTGATGATGGATAAAGAGTGAACCTAATGATAAGAGGGGAAAGTAGTTCTAGCAAGCAATGAAGTTTTTATTTGTAATTGTTATCTGCAATGGTTCTTTACTCAAAATAATTCACCCAACAGGATGCTTTTGTGGTGGTGGTAATGTTGGTTGCTTTTAATACCTGCTATCTATATAACACACCATTTCATTTAATTCTCACAACAAACATACAAGAAAGGAGAGCTAATATTTTTAAACCTATTTTATAGATAAAGAAACTAAGGTTTGCTCATGTCATGCACCTGGGAAATATCAAAGCTAGAACCAGAAGAACTATAGTGTTCTTATCCCAAAACTTGTGCCTTTTATTTCACTGTGACATTCTATTTTTTTTTTAATTTCAAAATATTACAGGGGTACAAACATTTTGGTTACATGAATTGCTTTTGTACAGATTGGGTCAAAGTTATAAGTGTGTCCATCACCCAAATGGTATGCATTGTACCTGTTAGATATGAATTTACCCATCCATTCCTCTCCCCTCCCACCTGCTTGATTTCCATTGAGTTTTACTACTATATATGCACATGAATGTTGATCGATTAGTTCCAATTAATAGTAAATACATGTGGCGTTTGTTTTTCTATGTTGTGATACTTCACTTAGAAGAATGATCTCCAGTCCCATCCAGGTATGAATATTTTTAATATTAATTTGTGTCAATAAAGTGATCTTTAAGACACAGAAGGGGGAGGAAGAAAGCAGGATAAGGCATATCATTTTAATATGCTTTTAACGCTTACATGAAAACTTTGGCTCAATTGGTTCAATCAATAAGGAATTTATCATATCACCTAGTAAGAAGTCAAAATATAAAGTAGTTCCAGTACTGATTGATTTAGCAGCTCACTGGCACCATTAAGGATCAGTTCTTTCCCATTTTTGTTTAGTTGTCATCAGCAATTCACTTCATTCTCTAGCAAATGCCAAGCATGGTTTCTACACACTGTATCTTCATGACAATGCCAAGACACAGGTTAAAAAACTGCTTGTTCTCATGAGTCTCATTGCATCAATGGCTTAAAACTTTCCCAGAAGCACTCCAGCAGACTTTTCACCTCATCTCATTGGCCAGAATTGTGTCAGATCCCCACGCCTACACCAATCACTGGCAAGAGGAACGGGGCCTCTGTGAATGCCCTGGACTGGTGGTTCTCACATGGAACTGTGAACCACCTATCAACCACCCAACATGTCTTCCTACTCTCCCTCCATACCCTACTCATGTGAAGCATCTGGAAATGTTTGCGAGTGTGTTTAGTTGTCACAGAGGATGTATTTGGAATTCAGACAGACAATGGGGATCAGGGATGTTAAGTGTCCTGCAATGCATCATGTCCCATAAAACAGAATTTGCCTAATGCCTAAAGCACCACCCCCTGCTTTGAGAATCACTGGCATTATCCACTGGGGTTGACATGGGACCTGCCTCCCCTGAAGCACACAGTCCTGTGGAGGGTGGGTCTCAGAGCAAAATCAGGACTCTGCTGGGTAGGCTGAACCATCCATACCGGCCGTGGGGTGCAAACCAGCGCCAGCAATAAGAAAGAGAATACTGGAGGTGAATTCTAACTGCTCTTTCTTCCTGAGCTCTCATATCCACACATGATAAGTTTTATACAGCTTTTACAGCTTTTTATTTCACACAGCACTCCAAACACAATCCATGTCGTAATGTCTATTTTCTACTCAAATAAAAAGATGGACATAATGACCTTCACACTTAGCCCCTGCTATTTTGACAAGTATAATTAATAATTACCAGTTCCTTGTCTTAATTCTGGAAGCAAGTTATACTCATCCCTAGATGGCTCCAAGGTGAAGTAAATATTAATATTTGATTTATCCATGAGTGCCACCTTTTTCCATCAAAAGCAGCAAAATACTGTGAGTGTGGCCTATGGAATTTGCAGTATACCTGCACTGGGCTGCCTGACAACAGGGGCTGTTGGGGTGGGGAAACTACACCTGGTTGGTAGAACTAGCAAATCTTGTTCTGATTTATGGGACAGCCACGGGAAGAGAAGGGGATAGATAAGTCCTAAATTCTGCCAGTTCTTTGTTTTCCTGTTCTGCCTCAAATGGAGCCCGAGGCAATATTGATGCAAGATTCCAGTCTATGAAAATAAAATCATATTGTCTTTAAATATTTGAAGGCCAGTCATGTGTAGGAGAGATTAGTCATTTCCCTTTGGCTCCAATAGATTGGACCAGGATAAGTAAGTAAAAGCTATAAGAAGACAATTTTCTAGCAGTCTGGTCTTTAGATGGAATGATAAGCCCTGGGAAAAAGTGGGGGGGGAGGGTTATAGGCTTGGCAATCTCTGTGAGAGTTAAAGAGTTTTGGACTAGACAATCTTTATGGTGCCAGAGCCTTCTAGCCCAGGGATTAAGTGGCCCTAACAAAAAAAAACTTGTTTGGGGTACCAATTCCCATTCCCTACGCCCAATTCCTGGACTCATATTTCACAGTAAATTTCATCAGATCGCTTCAATCCAAATCCAAAAGATAGTGCTAATTTATGTCACTTTAAAGAAGTAGTATGTTAGAGTAGAACTGAAAAGTTTTGTGATTTCAAGAGAAAACTTTTGCTATCTAAAGAGAACTTCTTGCTCATATTTAACTGGTATTCAAGCAACTTTCACTATTACAGGATAAATACACAACTGTGTAACATGTTAAGAAAATTCTTCACAAATCAAATCCAAATTTGTTCAAATTTTCTGCCTAACCTAGACTTTAGGAACCCATCCAAAAGTTGTCTGAATCACACATAGTTCCAAAGTGTCCATCTTTTACAGCCTTTCAGTAATTTTTGGCTTTTCTGGTCAGTTATTTTAAACACTCCCTTAGAAAATTAGATATTTTCTATTTCAATATATCTGTCTATCCTACACATTATATGTAGACTTATAAAGTGTACCTTAAAAGTGATTAGGTGACTTTTCAGTGTTATAGCTTGAAAAATACAAAATTCATGCTCATCAGTGATCATTTAGTTAACTACTTATAAATTCATTTATCTCTTTCATTTTAAATAGGATAGATCTGAAATCAGATTCTTTCTTAAGTACTCGCACAATTATAGAAGAGAAAAATAAGTGTTTTCAGGAAAAATAGAGGAATTCATAAGTTACCATGGTCAGCATTTCTTATTTAATGAAACTGACAGCTATTTAGACACCAAATTACTTGATCAACATTCTCAACTGCAATAAAACATTTGAAAATGCCATTTACTTCTAAAATGGCATTTGTCAAAAAAGTTTCAACAACCTTAATAAAATCCATTACATAATTCTTCAAAAATAATCTTTTTGAATTCATGATTTAAAAAAAAAAATCTAAAGTGAAATAAACCAATCACAAAAAGACAAATTTTATATGATTTCACTCATATGAAGTATGTAGAAAAGTCAAATTCATAGAGATAGAAAGTAGAGTAGCAATTGCCAGGAGCTGGGAGGATAGGTGTTGTTTAATGGGTATAGAGTTCTAGTTTTGCAAGACAAAAAGATCTGGACATTCGTTGCACAACACTGTGAATGTAGCTAACACTACTGAACTGTCACTTAAAAATAGTTAAGATAGTAAATTTTATGTCATGTGGCCGGACACAATGGCTCACGCCTGCAATCCTAGCACTCTGGAGGCCCAGGCAGGTGGATCCTTTCAGCTCAGGAGTTCGAGACCAGCCTGAGCAAGAGCGAGACCCTGTCTCTACTAAAAAATAGAAAGAAAGTAGCTGGACAACTAAAATATATATATATATATATATATATATATATATATATATATATATATATATATGATTAGCGGAGCATGGTGGTGCATGCCTGTAGTCCCAGCTACTCAGGAGGCTGAGGCAGAAGGATCTCTTGAGCCCAGGAGTTTGAGGTTGCTGTGAGCTAGGCTGACGCCACGGCACTCTAGCCCAGGCAACAGAGTGAGACTCTGTCTCAAAAAAAAAAAAAAAAAAATATTTATGCTATGTGTATTTTATCACAATTAAGATATTTTTAAATTTTTTTAAAAGAAAGAAATCTATTTCTAGCTCTGACTACTAAAATGTCCTAGAGGCAAAAACACCACAGTAACAGTGGACATACCTGATGTCCAGATCTTGTTTTCTAAAAACTGTTTTCAACTAAAGGGAGAAAGGCTGACCCCAGAAAAAATATAAATTGAAGCTTGATTATCTTATACCAACAAGTAAGGTAGAGCTCAGAAAATGATGGAGACATATCAAAAGGACACAGAAACCAGACTGTGAGAGTTCCCAGTGCCCCCACCTGCAACAATTTGAGCATCAAAATGAATAATGAAAGTCATGGATTATATAGCAACTGGAATAAAAATAATCCATGAGTTCATTCCAATGCCAAAACAAACAACAAATTAATTAAGAAAAAATGTTCTTAAAGTATAAAGCTAACTAATTAATGTAGAAGAAATAATAGCTGAAAAATTACCCTTTTGCAACCATTATATGAATAATTGGCTCAGGCAAGCACCATCATTGGATGCTACAATCACTGAATGCAAGCTTGTTGGGGACAGATAATTTGCATTGTCTTAAAATATCTCTCCACAGACAATTTATTAATTAATTAGCAAACAGAGCAAATGATACATTTATAGTGGTGAAATCCAGAAAAAAACACCCTACCCTAGTGATCAAAGTTACACCAATAAGGGGACAAACTGAGATGGCAAGATGCCTGACTAGAGGGAGCAGGCACATGCCTCTTCCTCAGAGAAGAACCGAGATACCAATTAGATGCCCATACTTTGAATAAATCATCTGGGAAAGAACACTGGAATATAACAGAGAGCCAACAGGACACATTGAAGGTGAAAAAAGGGGAAGGGGGCCTGCCTGCCTAGGGTCATTGACAGCCTGAGTTGCCCCCAGACCTGGACCCTAGGGAAAGAGTAAGTGAGAAACCCAGGGGCTCTACACTCCCACCTCGAACCCTTATAATCCCAGCTACAGAAGAGCTCCTTGACTCCCACAGGCCTCCAGACTGGCATAGGGAACTGCCTGGAGGTCCTGCAGAGGCCATTGCTTGAGCTCATATGGAAGTTCCACAGGCTTCCAAACACCAGGAAGCTGCAGTGAGAGACATTCTGGGAACATATCCCTGAAAGATCTGAGCCCTGCCCTGAGACCACCTCTGCCACTGTAGGCTTCCAGGTCAGGGAGGGAAACAAGAACCTGAGAACTCTCACATGCCCCAGAGACAAGTTCCACTGCTGCAGCTGTGGGCTACAGCAGGATGGAAGGGTGTTTGGACCAGGCACCTCATGCCTACCAGCCTCTTCAAGAGCTGCCTGCCTGGCTGCTCCCACAGAGAGGGGCATGCCTTTCCTGGTGGTTGGCCTACAGCGCAACTGCTATTTTCCTGCCTCAGTGTTCTGCAGCAACCTGGAACCAATCTGCCCCTCCTTATCACAGTCAGCACTAGTTAGGGAAGTAGCTCCCATGGTCAAAACTTAGAGGATAGTATGGCATGGGTTCCTGCTACAGCAGGCATGAGCAGAGCACCCCTCCCTTCACTCATATGGCCCAGGAAGGGTATGACCTGAAAGCTTCTGTCCCAGGCAGAGAGTCTCTAGCCTGGGGCAGCTATGTGACCTGAATGCATATTGCTTAAGACCAGCCTAGCTAGTCTGGCCTGCTTCTGGTGACCAGGCACCAGAAGGAAGCAGGAGATCCACCAGATCAGGGGAGTGGGAGCTAAGCAGATCCTACTACCACCTGCTGGGCTGAGTATTCTGGGCTGCATCTCTCTCCCCATGCAGATTCTTTGGCACAGTGGAAATACCTCTGTTCCTCCCAGGAAGTTTGCTTGCCCCAGTGGCCTGGGAACTGCTCCCAAGTTCTCATTGGGGTAGAACTTGCACCTCCCTTTTGAGAGCCTGGATATAGGCTTGCCTTACCCAGCTGCACCCAGATTTGCCCCCATCTGTTTTGGTGTTGGCAAAGCATAGGACAGGGACCTCTGGGAGTTCCAAGGCACTGCCCATTGCCTGGAATATCCAAGTACTTCTCCTGATTAGTTAAGGCCAAGCATAAATCCCATGGCCACCATCACAGATGGCTTTCTCCTGAAAGGGCCACCTACTAGCCAGGAGGTCAAATTGTGCAGCCCATCACAACATTTGCTGACACAATTGTATAGGGCTCAGCCAACTCTTGCCCACAAGCACCCTCTACTGTCCTGGACAGTGAACTGGAGGTCCCAATATAATTCATGCTGTTAGAAGTGCACAGCACTGGAGAATTAGATAAGATTCTAGAGTTTTCCAACTCCTCTTCTCAGCAGGAGGTAGGGAACCAACTGACAAATCTAGTGCACCACTACTTCAACATACAAATAACTAGCATTTGAAAAATCACCACAATAAGGCTATCTATACCAAGGAATTCATTCAGAGTCTTGGCCCCCTGAAAGCACCCATAAGCAAAGCCAAAGGCCCATACCCAACATATACTACAGTCAACACTTAAGATGGGGAAAAAAGTGTCATCTAAACAAAAGTAAATTCAAAAATATCAAGTGACAACTTCTCCAGATGAGAGATACGCAGCATAAGAACTCTGGCAATATGAAAAAACATAGTGTAACCGCCCCTCAAAGGATGACACCAGTATTCTAGCAATGGATCCCAACCAAAATGAAAATTCTGTAATGACACATAAATAATTCAAAATATGGATTGTAATAATGCTCAATGAAATCCAAGAGAAAGTTGAAAACCAACACCAAAAAAATAAGAAAAATAATTCAGAAGATGAATAAAAAATTTACCAGATATATATTTTTCAAAAAATAGAACTTCTAGAAATTAAAAACTCATTGAAGAAATCACAAAATTCAATTTAAATATCAAACAATAGAATAGATCAAGCTGAAGAACAAATTTTAGAACATGAAGATAGTCTTTTGAATTAACCTAGTCAGGCAAAAATAAGGAAAGAAGAATTTGCAGAAAATGAACAAAACCTGTAAGAAATATGGGATTATGCAAAGTGTCCAAACATACAAGACATAGGTATTCCTGAGGGAGAAGAAGGAAAAGTAGGAAGTATAGAAAACCTATTTGAGGAAATAAGTAAGGAAAACTTCCCCGATCTTCCAAGAGATTTAGACATCCAAATACAAATGGCTCAGCAAATGCCAGGGACATACATTGCAAGAACTTCACCAAGGATAGGCATCATACTATCTAAAGTCACCATGAAGGAACAATTTTAAAACCAACAAGACAAAAACATTTAATATCTATAAAGGAAAGCCCATCAGACTAACAGCAGACTTCTCAGTAGAAACATTATAATCCAGGAGAGATTGGGATCCTATTGGGATCAATATTCTCAAAGAAAATAGCTGTCAGCCACAAATTTTATACCCCGCCAAGCTAAATTCCATTAATGAAATAGAAATAAAGTATTTCCCAGATAAGAAAACACTAATGGAATTCATCACCACTAGACCGGCTCTACAAGAAATGGTCAAGGGAGTTCTAAACAAGAAAACAAAAGGTACAAAAACACATGAAACCATAAAACTCACAGGTCTTATAAAACAATTTCACAATTGAGACTACAAAGCAAGTAGGTGACAATTAACATTATGAAAGGAACAGAACCTCACATATCAATTTAACTTAGAATATGAATGGACTAAATTCCCCACTTAAAAGATACGTATTGGCAGAATTGATTAAAAAATAAACAGAACCCAAACATATGCTGTTAATTAATTCACTTAATTAACAAAGACATTTATAGATGCAAGGTGAAGGGGTAGAAAAAGATATTCCATGCAAATGGAAACTAAAAGCAAGAAGGAATAGCTATACTTATATCATATAAAATAGACTTTAAATCAACAATAGCAATAAAAGACAAAGAAGGTCATCATATAATGTTGAAAGAGTCCATTCAATAAGAAGAAATAACAATCTTCAATATATATGCACCCAACACTGGAGAATCCAGATTCATAAAATAAATCTTATTAGACCTAAGAAAAGAGTAGACAACAATACAATAATACAGGGAGACATCAACACCCCACTGACAGTACTAGACAGATCATCAAGGCAGAAAATCAACAAAGAAACATTAGACTTAAACTGGACTCTAGAACACATGAACCTAATAGACACCGACATAACATTCTGCCCAAAAACTGTAGAATTACATTCTTCTCATCAGTGCATGGGATATTTTCCAAGATAGATCATATGTTAGGCCACAAAATAAGCATTAATAAATTTTTAAAAATCAAAACCATATCAAATATCTTCTCACAACACAATGAAATAAAACTAGAAATCAATTCCAAGAAGAACTCTCAATACTATACAAATACCTATAAATTAAATAATCTGCTCCTGAATTATCTTTGGATTGATGATGAAATCAAGACAGAAATTTAAAAATTTATTGAACTGAATGAAATTAGTGACACAACTTATCAAAACCTCTGGGACACAGAAAAATCAGTGCTAAGAGGGACATTTATAACATTAAATGCATATATTAAACAGATTGAGGCTGGGTGTGGTGGCTCAATCCTGTAATCCTAGCACTCTGAAAGACCAAATCAGGAGGATAGCTTGAGCTTAGGAGTTCCAGATCAGCCTGAGCAAGATAAAGACTCCACCTCTATTAAAAAATAGAAAAATTAGCCAGGTGCAGTGGCACATGCCTACAGTCTCAGCTACTCAGGAGGTTGAGCAGAAGGACTGCTTGAGCCCAGGAGTTTGAGGCTGCAGTGAGCTATGATGACACCACTACACTCTAGCTGGGCTGACAGAGCAAGACTCTGTCTCAGAGAAGAAAAAAAAAGATAGAAAGATCACAAATTAACAACCTAACATCACACCTCAAAGAACTAGAAAAACAAGAACAACTCAAACCTAAAGCTAGAAGAAAAGAAATAACAAAGATCATAGTAGAACTAAACAAAATTGAGACCAAAAGAAAACAATACAAAATATCAAGGAAACAAAAAGTTGGTTCTTTGCAAAGATAAACAAAATTGATAGACCACTAGCTAGATTAACCATAAAAGAGGGAAAATTCAAATAAACTCAATCAGAAATGATAAAGGAGGCATTACACTGATGCAACAGAAATACAAAAGATCATCCAGGACTACTATGCCCAAACTAGAAAACCTAAAAGAAGTGGATAAATTCCTGGAAAGATATTATACAACCTCCCAAGCTTGAATCAGAAAGTAATAGAAAATCTGAACAGATCAATAATGAGTAGTAAGATTGAATCGGTAATAAAAAATTTCCCAAGATATAAAAAAGCTCAGGACTAGACCGATTCACATCCAAATTCCATCAGGTGTACAAAGAAGAATTGGTACCAATTCTACTGAAACTTTTCCAAAAGATCAAGGAGGAAATCCTCCCTAATTCATTCTACAAAGCCAGTATCATTCTGAAACCAGAGTTAGGAAAGGATTCAACAAAAAAAGAAAACTACAGGCTAATATCCCTCATGAACATAAATGCAAAAATTCACAACAAAAAAATACTAGCAAACTGTATCAAACGGCACATCAAAAACAAACAATTTACCACAATCAAGTAGATTTCATCCCAGGATGCAAGGCTAGTTCAACATATGCAAGTCAATAAATGTGATTAACCACATACACAGAATTTAAAATAAAAATCATATGATCATCTCAATAGACACAGAAAAAGCATTTGATGAAATTCAACATCCTTTCATGATAAAAACCTTCAACAAACTAGGCATAGAGAGAACATACATCAAAATAATAAAAGCCATATATGACAAAGCCATAGCCAACATCATACTGAATGGAGAAAATTGAAGGCATTCCTCCTAATAACTGGAACAAGATAAAGTGGCCCACTTTTACAACTTTTATTTATCAGAGTACTGAAAGTCCTAGCCAGAGTAATCAGGCAAAAAAAAAAGAAAAAGAAAGAAAAAAAAAGGAAAGAAGGAAAGGACATCCAAAGGGGAAAGAGAAAGTTAGATTATCTCTGTTTGCTGATAATATGATCTTATACCTAGAAAACTCTAATGACTCCTCCAAAAGATTCCTAAAATTGATAAATGAATTCAGTAAAGTCTTAGGTTACAAAATCAATGTACACAAATTAGTAGCATTTCTATACACCAATAACAATAAATCTGAAGATGAAATAGAGAACTCAATCCCATTTACAATGCTGCCAAAAATTAAAATACCTAGAAATATATTTAACTAAGGAGGTGAAAGATCTCTACAAGGAGAACTATAAAACAATATGAAAGAAATTGTAGGTGACACAAACAAATGGAAAAGCATTTCATGCCCATGGAATAGAGGACTCAATATTGTTAGAATAAATGACCATACTGCTCAAAGCAATCTGTAGATTCAATGCAATTCCTATCAAAATATGAATGTCATTTTTCACAGAATTATAAAAAAAAATCCTAAACTTCATATGAGACCAAAAAAAGAGCATGAATAGCCAAATCAATTCTAAGCAGAAAGAATAAAACTGGAGGCATTACATTACCTGACTTCAAATCATACTTCAAGGCTATTGTAACCCAAACAGCATGGTACCAGTATATAAGCAGACACATAGATCAATAGAAAGGAATAGAGAATCCAAAAGAGCAGCCATATACCTACAACCAACTGATCTACAAAGCATACAAAAACATACACTGTGAAAAGAACACCCTATTCAACAAATGGGGCTGGGACAATTGGATGGTCATATACAGAAAAAAATGAAACTGTATCCCTTTCTCACCATATATACAATTAACTCAAGATGGATAAAAAACTTATATGTAAGACCTGAAACCATCAAAATTCTAGAAGACAAGCTAGGAAAAACTATTCTCAACACTGACCCAGCAAAGAATTTATGAGTAAGGCCCCAAAAACAGATGCAACAAAAACAAAAATAAACAAGTGGGACTTAAGTAAACCAAAAAGCTTCTGTACAAGAAAAGAAATATCAACAGAGTAAATGACAATCTACAGAATGGGAGAAAATATTCATAAACTATGTATCCAACAATAGACTAATTATCCAGAATCTACAAGGAACTCAAACAAATTACCAAAGAAAAAAGCAAATAACCCCATTAAAATGTGGGCAAACATGAACAGACATTTTTCAAAAGAAGATATACAAATGGCCAAAAAACATATGAAAAATGTTAAACATCATTAATCATCAGAGAAATGCAAATTAAAACCACCTTATTCCAGTCATAATTGACATTATTAAGAAGTCAAAAAACAAGAGATGTTGGTTGGCATGGATACAGTGAAAAGGGAACACTCATACACTGTTGGTGGGAACGTAAATTATGATAGTACAACGTGTATGGAGGCTTCTCAAGGAACTAAAAGTATCATAGAGTTACCATATAATCCACCAATCCCACTCCTGGGTATCTACCCCAAGAAAAAGAAGTCATTTTGTCAAAAAAAATACCTGGACTTATACTTGTATTGTTATTACAGCACAATTCACAATTGCAAAGATACGGAATCAAGTTTCTTTGTGCCCATCAACTGATGAGTGGATAAAGAAATACACACACACACACACACACACATATCATGAAGTACTACTCAGCCATAAAAAAGAATGAAATAATGTCTTTTGCAACAACATGAATGGAACTGGAGGCCACTATCCTAAGTGAAGTAATTCAGGAACAGAAAAATAAATGCCACATGTTCCCACTTATAAGTGGGAGCTAAGCTATGGCTATGCAAAGACAGAGTGGTATAATGGATACTAGAGACTTAAAAGGGGGAAAGGTGGGAGGACATGAGGGATGAAAAATTACCTATTGGGTACAGTGTACTCTATTCAGGTGATGGGTCCACTAAAAACCTAGATTTCACAACTATACAATATATCCAAGTAACAAAACTGTACTTGTACCCCCTCATATAGATTAAAATTTTTTAAATAAATAAAAACCCAACATCAGGGGGTTCCTGGTATGATACAATGAGAAGGACATAGGATCTCTTATGCAGGAATAACTCTGCCAAAGATGGGTAATCTGAAAAACAAATGCAGAACAATCAGAAAAACCCAAATTGAGGAACATTCCACAAAACAACTGGCCTGTCCTTTCTCACAATACCAGTTATAAAAGACACACAAAAAAAGAAACATTGAAGAAAACATTCCAGATTTAAGAGATGAGAGGGATAATGTCATGCTATAAATGATAATATTGGCACAGCTGGCAAATTTTGAATAGGGTCTGTAGGGTTTTCATGCTGAGTCATAACACGGTGGGGAAGGTCTAAGGTGAAGAGGACACATGTGAAGAGGCAAAACCCCAGGTGCATCCTGGCATCTTTTAACAACCCATTCTGAAGGGAACTAATTTTCTCCTGAGAGAATGAATCCAGTCTCATCAGAGACACATTACTGCAATGACAGCACCAAGCCATTCGTGAGAGACCTGCTCTATGACCCACTAGGCTCCCTGTCCCAACGCCACCACATTGGGCATCAAATTTCAACATGAGTATTGGTACAGACAAACTTAAACCTCAGCAAGATTGAAATGGCTAAGAGAATTTTAGCAAGCTTACAAATGGCATTAAATGTTCAGAAGGCTTTCCTATATCAAATTTGCAAGGTTAATTAAACATTACCCAAAGAACAAGGGCAAAAGTGATTATAATGTCCAAAAATAATGAAATTTATAACTTTGACTCAAACTGAGCAAAAGTAATTCATGGAACCAAAATATTCGTACCCACGTAATATTCTGAAATTTTTTTAAAACATCAAATTTATTAGTAAAATAGCAAGGTTTATACATTGGTTTTAAAGGTATAAGAAAAACAAAGTTTTAAAACTTACAACTTTAATAAAAATTGAATATTAATTAACATGTATAACAATACATAAGTAAACTATGTACTGTTTTTTTATTTATAAATGTTTCTTATATACATTTGAAACTCAGTAACATTATCTTTAGCTCTCACCTTATTCTGCCTTCCATTAAATTTATTTATGTATAATATCACCTCTTCTGCTAGATTTTAATTTCCTTGAAGAGAGAAATTATGTCCTTCTCATCTTTTTATCTCCCACAGCACCTAGCAAAATATCTTGCACATAGAAATAGTGTATTACAGAAAAGCACACATGTACTATAATATGCAAATAAGAGGGATTTTTTTCATATGGGGCACTCAATAAAGTTTTCTAATGATTACATAATATTTAACAGTAGGAAAACATTCATCTTGTTATATTCAATTTCTCCTGTATATTACAGTCAGATTCTCAGTATTATTACTTAGACTACAAATGCTTAATGAAAATGTCAGCCATTGAACTAGGAATGCATCTAATCAATAAAGCTGGGGGCATCATTTCCTAGAGATGTATCAAACCCATTTAATGGATGGCAGGAGATTGCACAAGAATATTTACTCCAATCAGAATGTACAGATTTTATTTTTTAATTAAGCTTAATTTTTTGATGTTATAATTCAGCAACACTTGGGAAACAAATTAAACAATCAGGAAGATTGTTTAATTCTTGGATCCAATAGCTTGAGAAAAGTAACCTTTGACACTTGACTAAGTTAGGACTTCCTAACTTCGGAAACAATCAAGAAGTCCACCATTATTAGATCAAATAGCTTGAAAAAAGTAACTTTTAAGGACTTCAAATGTAAATCAGATCTCTGTCAACAAAATTCTCTGTTATTTAAATTAAAAACATAGCAATTCCATTTCTCCTTTAGGAGGAAGAGAATTTGGTCATCTTACTTTGGACATCTGAGAAACTGAACTAATAGTCTAGATTCTAGGTTCATCATTCAAATAAATGTGGCATGTGCTATTCAAAAAGGTATATCTCATTTGGAAAACAGCACTGAAAGATTCACTTTTTTATATAATAGAGATGGAAACATTGCTATGAAAATAGAAGATATTTTTAAATTTTGGCTTATTTTACTATAGAGTTTCTCATAATTGAAATGTGTATAGCCATTTTATTCCTTAACTTTTTCCATATAAAAAGTAGGGAAACTTTATAAATTAGATAGGTAATAAAATTAGTATTAACATACTCCAGGCAAAAATTTTATTTTACTTGTATGGAGTACTCATTTCATTTCCAAAGTTCCAATTATTTGGGATAATGCAAAAATATTTCCTACTCTGATATCATTCACAAGCTCTGGGGAACTAAAGGAGCCAAATATAAATTTGACAAAGAATCTTTCCTGGAACTTGAAAAACATATATTCCATAAAATAAAATAAAAAAGACACAGCTGGAAAAGAACAAGATCAATTCATTCTCATTATGACATATATGTGGCATATAAGAAATTTTAGACAACTTTAAAAGAATGTGACAACATCATTATTTCACTTAAGAAATATATTTATGATTTCTCTCTTAATTTTTCTAGCATAACTGATTTTTTTCTTTTGGAAAGTGCATAATAGTAAAACCCTAAGCTATATAGAACTGACATTTATATTATGGAAATTGCTCTTCAAAAATATTTAAATGATTAATTCTATAATTTGGAATATATGCACTTGATTATGTTTGTCCTGATAATAGCCGGTCCTCTATTCCTTCCTTAATATGCAGGTTCAGGAGGTACATTACTTCTCTCAAGAAGCAACATCTAGAAGCAATATGCTTTAACATAAGGGAAACTGTAACCACGTTTAAAGAACATTAACATATTGACTGCCACAGTAGAAAAAAAAATGTCTCCTTGGGGCCACAGTGTTTTATTATGAAAATAGAATAAAAACTTCAAAAACAAAACAATCCTTTCTAATTTGATGAAAAATGAAATTTATTGACTTCTATTCATTTAATCCACATTTTTATAATTAATTTGTCAATATTAATTGTAACAATAAGAACATCGACAAGTAAGATTTTCATGAACCAACTGCCCAGGCTTTGCTTCATGAGGCCCCAGGCTCAAAACTAGGGTGAGTTAAATACAACTCACATGGCAGTTAATGTGTTAAAAGGTATTCTATTTCATTAATAAGTATTTTGATGGCTAATCTTACGGCCTTGGTTGAATAACTCTTATATTTTCTGTTGTAATATTAAGGGACCTACATAGCTTGAATAAGGCCATCCCTACAGGTGTGAGCTCATCAACCTCATCAATCATCCGCCATATCTCACAATTTTATACAAGGCAATATGAACATCCAAAGCAGATCTGAAAGGGAAAAGGAATCACAAGGAGAGACATAAGAAAAGGGCAGAATGGGAAAAGGAAAGGGGAAGTCCCACCCACTGTCTTGGAGAATGTTTTATGGACTATTAATGTGCCACCACTTATAAGAATCCACTGCTTCAGCGAATCTCTCTCCCGTCACTCCCCTTCAACTCACCACTTTGATATAATCCATTAATGTATTTTGTGGACCACTTTGTTCTAGGTAATATTCCTGTGGGTGCCAACTACAAAGGAAACAAACTCTCATTGTAGCCTTTCTGTCACACCACCTCCTTAGGATATTTACTGCCACTTTTTGACTGGCCAACCACAAGTGTTATTTGAACATTTCCAATCTAACATGGAATGTGTAATTCTTCCCTATTCATACCTCACTCCCATTCTGATCATATCTTGAATGTAAGGTACCACCATAGATTTCTTTTTTTTTTTTAATTTTTAAAATTTTCTCTCTTTTTCTTCTTTTTTTTTTCTGTTGTACACAGATTTCTTATCTGTTCTTCATAACTCCAGTTACAGCAGCCTTGATGGAAATGAAGAATAATTGTTCCCTGTCACATTCACATGACCTTGAAAATCCAGAAATCCACCCAGTATTCTAAGTAGATACTTGTTAACTGGTGATGGGTAGAAGGAAGAAAGGATAATGAAGACAATGTACTAGGCAAGTGCAAACAAAGATCCCAGGGAAGAATATGCAAAGCATTTGAACTGGGATAGTTAGAGATGGAAACAACAAATGAGCAATACTAGATTCAAAAACAAAATCTGATAAATATACATAAGACTGAAGCAGAGAGGCCGTCCGCAGTGGCTCACGCCTGTAATCCTAGCACTCTGGGAGTATAAGGCAGGAGGATTGCTCGGGCTCAGGAGTTTGAGACCAGCCTGAGCAAGAATGTGTGACCCCATCTCTACTAAAAATAGAAAAAATTAGCCGGGCATGGTGGTGCACCCCTGTAGTTCAAGCTACTCGGGAGACTGAAGCAGGAGGATCACTTAAGCCCAGAAGTTTGAGGCTGCTATGAGCTAGGCTGACATCACAGCACTCTAGCCTGGGCAACAGAGCGAGACTCTGTCTCCAAAAAATAAAAAATAATAAAGCAGAGAACTCCAAAGCACCCTAAAGTTGACAGTTAAGGGCAATGGCAGCTAATTCACATCAGTTCTGCATTCCATATGTTGTCAGTCATGTAGATCATCTATGAGTTCTCCCAGACAAGCAGGTGTCTTTACTTAGCTAAAATTCACCATAAAGAAATTGTTTGGTATTCTGATATTATCCATTCTCCTCACATTTCTTGCTCATAAAAGTCAACTTTCTATGATTGCTATTTCAACTAGCTAAGGTTCTTGATTCCCAGATTCATTGTTGGAAATTATAAGGCTAGTCTCTTCTCCTTCAGGAAATCACCGAAAAACAACTAGGAGAATGAGAAACAGAAAGTCAAGCTCTGTTTTTTAATAAAATTCAGAGACTTTTACAATCCCCAAACATAATACATAAGGATAGGCTGCCAAATGCATTGAAGGTCAAACAAAGGTATGGGAAGACACCCAGAGAGGAAGTATTTAGCTAAGATCTCAAACAAAGCTATTAGAGCACAACTCTTCATGGTTCATAGGAAAACCTGAGAGACTGTGTAGCCTGGATTAAGGAGGAGCAAGGCAGGTAGGGGTAGACCAGGAATCACTCAAACACACCATATTTTTAGGAAACTGACAGGAGGGGCGGTAAGCTGGGTAGAGTACATTATGGACAAGGCTGTGGCTGCCAATTTCAGGTGACTTAAGAGAAATAAAAGCTAAAAGGTAGCATCAGGAATATTACTTGTAATGGAAATTTTCTACAAGCCTAGAAAATGCCCTAACCCCCTTTCACATAAATCTCCTGTAATACATGGTACAGAAAGAACACTACTCATTCAAGGATAAGAGAAGGGGGAAAAAAAGAGCCATTAAATAAACCTCACCAAAATACCACCAGAAAGTATGTGTATTTAACAGTGTCTGTGTATGTGTGTGTATCTATGAATGAGATCAAGAGAGAGAAAGAAAGAAAATAGAATACTGGGGAAACAAATGGCAAAAAAATACAAGAAAATAGTTTACATATAGCAGATGAAAACTTTTAATTTTAAAACAGTGAAATAATTACTTCTACAAAACAGGAGCTCTAAGCAAAAACAAAAGAGTTCAAAGCAAGACAATCTGAATCAAAATCCCAATGAGATTTTTTTACAAAAATGGAAAAAATCCATTCTAAAATTCATATAGAATCTCAAGGGACCTTGAATAATCAAAACAATTCTCAAAAAAGAAGAGCAAATTTGGGGGCCTCATACTTCTTTTTTTTTTTTTTGGTAAGACACTAGTCACTGAACATACTTCTTGACTTCAAAACTTACTACAAAGCTATGATAATAAAAATGGTGTGGTACTGGCATAAAGACAAACATATAGACCAATGGAATAGAATAGAAAGCCCAGAAATAAATCCTTGTATACATATTATCAAATAATTTTTGACAAGTATGCCAAGACCATTTAATGGGAAAAGGACAGTCTTTTCATTAAATGGTGCTAGGAAAACTAGATATTCACATGCAAAAAAATGAAATTAGGCCCTTACCTTACACCATATGAAAAAATTAACTAAAAATGGATCGGAGAACTACATGTAAGTGCTAAAACTCTTAGAACAAAACATTGGAAAATTTCACGACATTGGATTTGGCAATGATTTCTTATTTATGACACCAAAAACACAGTCAACAAAAGGTAAAACAGATTTGTGGGAGTAAAACAAAATTAAAAACTTTTGTTTATCAAAGGACACTATGTGAAAAGGCAATTGAGTAATGGCAAAAAATATTTACAAATCATATATCTGATGAGGGATTAATATCAAGGATATACAAAGAACTCTTACAACTCAACAACAAAAAGACAAAAAACCCATTTAAAAATTGGATACTTGAATAAACATTTCTCCAAAGAAGATATATAAACAACCAATAAACACATGAAAAAATACTCAATATCACTAGTCAATAGGAAAATGCAAATCAAAACCATGAGATATCACACATTTGGATGGCATTAGCAAAATAACAAGTGTTGGTGATGATGTGGAGAAATTGGAACTCTTTTGTGTACTACTAGTGGGAATGTAAAATGCTGAAGTTTCTATGGAAGCTTCATATAATAGTATGGTGATTCCTCAAAAAATTAAGCACAGAATTATCATATTATCCAGCAATTCTGATTCTAGGTATATACTTTAAAAAATTGAAAGCAGAGACTTGAACAGATATTTGCACACCATGTTCATAGCAGCATAATTCACAATAGCCAAAAGGTAGAAGCCATCCATATTTCTACTGGTGGATAAATGAATAAACAAAATATGGTATATGCATCAATGGAATATTATTCAGTCTTAAAAAGGAAGGAAATTCTGACACATGCTACAACATGAATGAACCTTGATGAAATTATGCTAAGTGAAATAAGCACATCACAAAAGGGCAAATACTGTATGATTCCATTTACACGAGGTACCTAGAGACAGAAAGTAGAATGGGGGTTATCAGGGGATGTGGGGAGGGAGGAATGGGGAGTCCTTGTTTAATGCCTATGAAGAATTTCAGCTTGGGAAGATGAAAAAGTTTCAGGATATGGACTATGCTAACGGTTGAACAACAATGTGAATGTATTTAATGCTACTGAACTATACACTTAAAAAATAGTTTAAATGATATTTTATGTTATATATATATTTTACAATGGTAAAAAATGATGAGTTATACAGGATAGGGAGTTCAATAAAGTACCCCGATATAAACAAAAAGGGAGATGTGCTATAAGGCAGAGGAGTCTGTTGATGCCAAGTACAGAGTTACAACTGGTCCTAGGGGCTGGATTGGAAAAAGCAGTGACTAGAACACTGAAGACAACCAAGAAATCCTATTTCTCATCTCTGCCATGGTCTAGCATCTGCCTCATTCTTCTACTCACTGCAGTCCTGGTTTCTGTCTCCCCTGTTTGGGAGAACAGCCAACTGTCTCCAATCTCCTGTCTCAGAGGTAAATAAATTTGAGAAGGGACATATTGCCCACATTTGTCCAACCAACAGTGAGGGTGGAGTCATGCTGTGGGAACCTGGATCCTTGCACCATAATCATGTAAATGGCTACAGCGGGGACTCAGGGCTGCAAGGGATGAGACTTTGCAAGAATAGGAGAAATCAGTGTGTGCTGGCCAGGCAACCACATGGATGTCCACTACAAGCACACACACATATTTAGCTTTTCATACTGTTGCAGATTTCTCTTTTCTTCTCCCTACCACCCTGCCACCCTGCCACCCACTTTGTCCAAGGTTCTCAGACACTCCAGCTCCACTGGCCCACCCATCCATGCCTTGAGTAAAATGCTCTGTACTAGGAAGGAAGTTGCCGGTCCTAAATTCCTTTCCCAATGGTTCTCCACCCGCCTCTGCAACTCAAAACAACTCCTTTGGCTCCTAAATTAGTACATGGTTCTTCTCGGATGACACTATTTGCATTTTCACAAGACTTTCTGGATATAATACTTTATTTCTTTATGCTATTAACAAATATTTTAGAACAGAAACTTTTCTATACCCCGTAAATTATACCATATGGAAAAAGTGACATTGGCAAGTGAGTTTGGGTCAATTGTGGTGTTTGAAAAATAATTGGTAAGGATAATTGTAGGGCTGAAAGTTTATAAACTTAAAATTATATATGCATATCATTATATATAATTTTACTGAAAATGCCAGTCATCAGATTATATAAATTCCTTTACCATAGTGAAAGAATAAGACTTTAAAGTGGTCAAAACATGTCTTATTAAATTAACTACAAAAGAATGGTTTCCATAGAAAAAGAAACTAAAACAATACAAATTGCGTAGAGAAAAGGCTTGGAGCAAATCAAAGCCAGATGATAATAGTTGAATACTAAAGAAAGAAAGAATGGCACACAGATGGTTCAATAGCAGAAGAGAATCAGCAAAACAAAATTCACAAACACAGAAACCAAGCCTATACTGCTCCCAATTTTTCAGGAATGCTGATTGGAAAGATGTCTATCCTGAATTGCAAGATAGCCAACTAGGGTACCGATATAACTCTGGTTAAAAATGTGGGCACTGGAGTCATAGTGATGGGTTCAAATCTCAGTTCTGCCTCTTAAGAATTTATATAATGTTGGGAAATAACCCTAAACTCATCTTTAAACTAGGAACAATAATGGTACTTACTCCATTTGGTTGTGAATGGATTAAGAAGTAATAAATATAAAAAATTTGCTTTACATTTAGTTAAGTACAAAATAATATTTCAATAAATATTAGCTGTATGAGTTGAAAACATTAATAATATTGAGTCAAAAATGAGGAATGACATGCCAGGTCACATTATTCTTGAGATGGCACTGGAATGATTTTATCATCAAACTCCAGTTTTTACTCTAGATGGCTTTCCCAAACAAAATATACATGCTCAGTATTTGCGATCACACCGGCACCTAACGGACTGTGGATAAATTCCGCAAGGTTTAATCTCGGTCAGTAGGGTTGGTGAAAGTCAGGTGAATGCTGCCAGTGGTGGCAGGGGGTGCAGTGGTTAGGAGCACATGCTCTGGAGCCAGACGGCTAGGATCTGAGTCCAGGCTCTTCCCCTACTGTCATGTGATTTATACTTAACCTCATTTCGTCAGTGTCTTCATCCGTAAATATTGCACTTTCCCTATAAGGCATTTGGAAGGATTACCTGGCAATAAATATGCAAAGAGCTTGGAACAAGGCCAGGTACTGTAGACAAGCAGTCAACGTTAGCTGCTCCCACAAATGACACGTGGTGGCCACTGAAAGCTGCCCTGTTGGAGAGAAGATTGGACGAGGGTGAGGGAAGAGCCTCTGACAATGCCAAACGATGATTTTCCTTTCACACGGGAACACACGGGGTCAATAACCTGTGATTATTAAGCAACCGTCATCGACATCTTGGTGTTCCTGTCCCAAGAAATAAACTGTACTGAGAAGGATAAAATGGAACACCTGGACTTTCTTGCTCAATGCCTCTTTGTTTAAAATCACAATGGCTTGCTTCTTTCACATCTAATTAACAATAGAGGAGGGGCCTGTGTCCTTTCAGTGTACTGAATAAAGGAAGAGGGTAGTGATTTGGTGTCACTCTGGCCCAAGGTTTCTTTCCTAAAGAAGCAATAAAAGGCATCACACACACGCACACACAACACATACACACACACATTCTCTCTCTCTCTCTCTCTCTCTCTCTCTCTCTCTCTCTCTCTCTCTCTCTGCTCTGAAGCACTCACTTTGTCACATCTTCAAGGCTTGGCTATGGATTCAGGAGAATCCTTCTATGTTGCCCCTTCAACCAATCAGTCACACAGCTCCGGCTCCCAGAGTCCTTGAAAGAACCCCACTTTCAACACAGAAGCTGAAGTCCATGCAATGAATATCTAATATTGTTTAGCACGGACTTGGGTGGAAAATAAAGAACCTGTAGAAACCTTTTTTGACTGGTCTCTTGTCTCTTGGTATCTTGAAACTTCTATCTCACTGCAGAGCAAGATCTGCCCAGCGGAAGACCGCTATTTGAGGCAGTTGTCAAAACAACTTGGACTCAAGAAATCTGAGTCTCAGCCGCTGCCCCAACTTTAACCCTGTGACTTTGGGAATATCACTTATCCTCCAAGCACTTGGCTTTTATTCCCTCACCTGAAAACAGTTGAGCGAGAGAGTCAATTCTAAGTTGGTAATAAACTTAGATATTTGCTAAATCACCCACTTGGCCTTTTCATCCTATTAATGGATAGATTTGAAAGAACTTTGTCAAGGGGGAGCTTAGAGAGCAGCTCTCAGTGGCATTTTGTATGAGAAGAAATTCCCACCACCTCCCCTTTGCATACATCTTATCCTGGGTGGCTCCATCACTCTTTAAGGTGACAATGAACAAAGGCTCCCATGGCAAGGGGGGCTGGGCCTTTGGGCCCTGACTTTAGAGTTTTGATCCTGACATTCAAATTCCTGCTTTCGATGTCTTGTCTATTAAAGCTACCACTTACACACTAGCCTCACACGGAGGTATGACTCTCACATTACCACTTTTAACTCTTCCTTAAGTTCCCTTCGGTATAGCCGAAACAGCACCAAAACACTTAGAAATCACTAACATCTAAGAGAAAACAAAAAAGAAAAAAATGGGCCACCAGATAATCTGGTGTTATAATTCACTCATCTTCACAGCCTCGTCCCTGTCTCCCAGACTTTACATGACAGAGGCCATCTTAAACCCCCCTACCTGGGAGCATGTTCAGGCATGTCTGAATATCCCAAAGTGCAGACCCAAGACAGCAACACCCAGAGAAAGGCAAGGGTTTCCTCTCCTATGTCCTAATTTCCAGCTTCCTATCTGAGGACCCACAGCTTCCCTGGATTATGGCCCCTGGAATGATTCCCCACTTTGGAGAGATGCAACCCCCATCCCAGGACCTTCCCTCCTTCCCCAGGAAGACAATGGTATCACAAACAAGCATTCACTTGAAGGAGGGGAAGGAGAGAGTGGGTAGGCCCTGTGAAGGGGGGGGGTCCCTTCATTTTGGTTTCGTTTTTTGGTTTTGGGGTTTTTTTCTATATATTTTTAGTTGTCCAATTATTTTCTTTCTATTTATAGAAACAGGGTCTCACTCTTGCTCAAGCTGGTTTCCAACTCCTGACCTTGAGCTATCCTCCCTCCTCGGCCTCCCAGAGTGCTAGGCCTTCATTTTGGTATCAAACCCAATAACCTACTTTCCTACTAGAGAATTTCTAGACAGGCCTCCAAATGAGAGGGTTTCCTGGATTTTCATAAAACACTTTTATACTGATAAGCTAGTTCATAACAAAAACAAACATTATGGAAGTCTGATGCCATACAATGAAAATGGGTTTTGAGAAGGTTGCCAGGCAACCAGACCTCCACTAACAAGTCCATTTTGCTATCTTTTCACTTATGTTTATTCTTTTCCAACTGTGAGTATAAAAGAAGCAGCATTGGGGAGGAAATAATTCAAGTACAAAGCAAAAGTAAGTGGAAAAAGATAGTAATAAATATCTGTAAGATGCTTAATCAGAACTCTAGGACTCTTATATTTCATTAGGAGATTAAAATTCCACAAATTCTAGGTCAAACTTTACTTGCCATAACTCATTCCCTAATCAAAACAGGCTAGAAGAATGACAGTAGAATTTGGCAATAGTAGCTCTTTCTAAACTTTCCAAAGGTTAATGATATCTTAGGTTTTAAAATCAAGATTTACTTTTATAAAGTCAACTCCGGATGTGTTTTTTACTCTAAGAATAACAAATTATTATGCATAAATTACATGCCAAAGATAAGAATGCATCCTTAAAAGTACATGGTAATAAGGAGACTATTTTAATGACATTATCATCTGCTTGAACAGAAAGGAGAAAAAGCCCTCAGATCTCATTTCATTTTCAGTACACAACAGGAATTTTTAAATTAGGCAACAATTTAGGGGCAGTCCTTCCTTTTCTCTAATCCTCCTCTGCCCCCTAGTGGCAGCACATTTTTATGTACTACTAGATGATTTCCATTAGCAATAGCTAATTGTTTCTACCATAGAGTAACTCTATTTATGTTACACCTATTTTAAACCTTAAAACAAACTTAATAAACACATTTGACTATGTGATAAAACTTCATTATTATTTTATTGCTTAAATTTTGTGTATTAACTTATAGAAACTTTACCCAAAATATATTTGGGGTAAATTCCCCCAGAGATAGATACTGTGGGGTAAATAACATTCATGTGATGGCCTAAAGGTTTAGAAATGATGGAATATCATATCCTTCTCTTAGAATTCAAAATATGCATTATCGTATTAAAGATAAACCCTACAGAAATGATAATTTTGGTGACTTCCTAAACTTTGCAGCAAACACTTTTTTTCTCATTAGACCTGTTGGCATCCTGTAGACTGCAACTCAGGAAGCGTTGGCATGTAAGCATTGTCCCCAATCCCATTGTTTCCTCCTGAGAATGGCTAAGAATTTCCTCCCTTATGATTCTTCTTCCTTTGTCACACTTGTTATTCCCCAATATGTCAACTTTAAGTATTTCATTTTGAAAACAATATCAGGTTGGCAAAGTGATGCATACTTCATACCTAGGAATGCAGTGGGATATCAACATCAAATCCTTGAAATACTACTCAGCAGTAAAACGAAATGAACAATGATACACGTAACAACTTGGATGATCTTAGGAGCATTTTGTTCAGTGAAAAAAATTTCCGAAGCTCACATACTGTATTATTTCATTTATATAACGTTGTCAAAATGACAACAACTGTTAAGATGGAGAACAGATTAGTAGTTACTAGGGATTAAGGAAGGAAGGACAGGGAGGGTCTGACCATAAAACAGCATAAAGGAGTTCTCTTGTGGTGAATGAACAAATCCATGCCTTGGTTATAGTGGTAGTTATATAAATCTATACATGTGACAAAAATGTCCTGGAATTATATTTTAAAAATATAATAATAATGCATGTTAAAAAATCATGAAAGCCTAGTAGGGTCTATTGTCCAAGAAACTGCATTGTACCAATCAATGTCCTGTTCAATGCATTGTTCAACAATGGCAGGACAGTGGCATTATTTAAATAGTTAAGATGTCACTGTTGAGAAACACTGGGCATGCAAGGCCTCTGTGAATTACTTTACAACTTTTTGTGAGTGCATAATTATTTCAAAATTAAAATTTTCTTAAAAGTAAAATGCTATGGTCCACACCAATGAGTTTACAATATGAATTCCTTTGGATTTTCCTAAATTCCTCAACAACATTTAAATTCCTCTAAATCACAAAAGAACAAAAGCAGGAATAGAGCATTGTATAGGAATAATTAGGTAATATAATGTGCTGTTATTCTCTACATTGGCAGATTACTTGAGGGTCCTAGCTGTCTGTTGTTCCTCTTCACTGGGGATGAAATGAGATAAAATGAGCTTGCCTCGAAATGAATCCTTGACACACATAAACACACACAACACACCTCTCTCTCTCTCCAATCTTTCTTCTTCATCTCAATAAATACCTCTCCTCCATCACCTAGTTGCTAAGGCCAGACTTTCTGACTTCTCTCTTTTCCTCACTTCCTATGTCCAACCTATTCCCAAGTCTAATACCTCCAAATACCCCAAGTCTGCATTTAATGAATCTACATAGGGAAACGAGAATTCAAAGGAGACTAAGAAAATGCATCTCACAGATGGGAGAGCGTGGAGACATAGAAGGCAAAGGAAAAAGAAGATTCAAGGAGGAAAGTGGTCAACAGCATCAAATGCTACCAAGATGTCAAGAAGAGAAGGAAAGACACTGTCCATTAGATGCCTAATAAATGGAGAGAGCTAATCACTTTATTTAGGGTATCTTCTATAAAGTAAGTCCAGGTGTTGGTGGTTGAGGAACAAGAGGTGAGGAAATGTATAAAAAAAAATAAACTCTATCAAGAAGTTTGGCTATGAAGGGAGAAGAAAGAGAGTCACAGCCGTAAAAGACACAGAATTTTTAATATGGAAAAGCTTTAGGATTTTTTAAAATTCTGCTACTGAGGAGTCAATTACTATTCTTTCATAATATTCCTTATTTTATAATTATAATACCCCAAAAGTATATTTAGTCATTCACAACTACTATATTAATTACTGAAATTAGTTAAAACTAAGAATTGAAACCTTATTCCTGCAGACTTGGGCAAGGGCAGCAAGAAATTAAATAATTTAATAAGAACACACAGATCAGCATTTACTCATAACTATATAAATTAAGGTTAACTTTTTATTTAGCCCTTAAAACACAGGACTGAAATATCTATCGTGTTTGCGAATCAGCTGAGATTCTCCACTAATCCCCATAACTGATATTTAACAAGTCACTCACTTTTTTCTCCTTCATCTGCACTTTTTTCTTTCCACCCTTTTCCCCCTACACTTCCTCTATGGCTATTCTTGTGTCTTTCATTTATTCACATGGGAAAGTTGTTAACTGCTGGTACCTTGAATTCTACTATTCAGTTAAACATATCTGAACATCTCCAATGTTAAAGATAATGTTAGGTGCTGTAAGAGAGCATGGGTGTGATGTACTGTTCATGGTAATTAGCACCTAAACCAATTAAGTAAGGTTCTGGAGGGAATCAGACAGTGAGCCTAAAAAACAAGTAATATTCCCTTCATTCATTCCAAAAAATAAATTTTTGATACCTATTATATTATCTACTATATGCCAAACTCTGTGTAGATACTGGAGATTAAAAACTGAATAGGGCATAGCCCCCACCTCCAGGAACATGCTTCTCATGCAGAGAGTAGAGAGAAGAAGTAGGGAAAAAGGCGGGTAATATTACAGGTGAGCTTAGGGCTCTCAGAAGCTACCAAGATAAATGACATAAACCTAGTTTGAATTTCCTAAGAACAGAAAAAAAAAAAAATCCCTTCCAATGTGTCCTTTACAATGAAAGAGAAAAATAAAATCCTTCAAACAAGTTTTTACTTGCCAATTTACCATATAACCTTATATTTCTAAATAACTTCTCCTGTTTTTCAAAATTTGTCAACAAATTCCTAAGAAAACAAAATGTATGATTACTTGCAAGGGATGGGAGGAGGTTGAAAACTAGAAAATCAAAAGCCTTTAGGAAAAAAGTAGTTGTCTGTTTTTATTTGTTTGTGATGTCTGGACCTTTAGTGTATAACTTTATTATATTATTATAATAATATTATTATTATTCATAAACTTTACAATTTAAAGCCTACAAGGTATACTGGGCACAATAGTCTAGTAGCATTTATCATATATATATATATATATATATATATATATATACATCATTGAGAAAAAGAGAGAGAGAGGGAAAGTCTATGGTGTAGGGTAGAAAAATTCTACAGATGTAGATTTACGACATGGTAAGCGAATCAAGACCAATACCAATAAAAACAATTAGTCCACAGTGCAAGGCAATATAAATGCTAAATTGTGTAGTGCAGACCCTAAATCAGGAATGGCAAAGTTCCAGCTCAAATGCCACCATCTGGCCTTGCCTCACCCGTGCAGATATCCACTGACAGATGGGAGAGTGTAGAGTTGATTCTAACTCTTATTCCCACCGGGCTCAGAAGTGGCCTCCAAATCTCTGGCAGAACCCCCCAGGCAGTCATTTCCAACTAATGTCAGCTTGTACTCAAGAGGAAATCAATTTGGCAATCTAGCTACAAGAGTTTATTTAGAAACACGATGAGTAAGTTAGCCTAGCATGAATGGCAATTCCAGTCCTCCCACCTGTGAGTGCAGACAGGAGTGCCAAGAGCAGAGGGCAAGCGTGGGGGCCTCGCCCTTGACACCAGTTAGGAATAGGACAGGAAGCAGGAGCTGGGAAAGCCATCAACATGCTAGAATTCAAACTCAAGAGAAAGCAGGCGGTTATTCATTCCACAAATAGTGAGTGCCTGCTGCATGCCACGCAGAAGTCCTGAATTTGCTCTTACGTTGTGGAGTGGGAAAGAAGCAGAAGTTGCAGAACTTGTTCAAGGCGCTTAATCTCCCCAGGTCTTGGTATAACTGGGGAGCTGTATTAGGTTCCTAGGACTGCTGTAACAAAACACCACAAATTGGGTAGCTTAAAATAAAACCCAGAAATTTATTGTCTCACAGTTCTGGAGGCTGAGTGTGAAATCAGGATGTCAGCCACACAATGTCCCTCTGAAACCTGCAGGGGAAACCTTCTTTGCCTCTTCCTGGCTCTAGTGGTTTGCTGGCAATCTTAGGCATTCCTTGGCTTGCAGCTGCATAACTGCAATCTCTGCCTTCATCATCACATGTTCTCCCTGCATGTCTCTGTCTTCGAGTGGCCATCTTCTTATAATCTTACATGGACACCAGTCATATTGGATTGGGGGCCCACCCTCCTCCAGTAGGACCTCATCTTCACGAAGTGCATCTCCAATGACCCTATTTCCAAATAAGGCCACATTCTCAGATGCTAGGGGTTAGGACTGCAACATTCCCTTTTGGAGAGGACACAATTCACCCCATAACAAGAAGTAAACTAGAAAGCCTCTCAACCTCTACCATTTTTAACACTCAATGCAATGCATGAGATACCATTTTAAGAAGCATCAGCCATTAATTAGCATCAGCTTCTGCTAGCCAACTTCAGGTATCATGGAGTCTCCACTTTCTGAAATAAGGATGTTCTATCTATGTCCTCCTAATATTGAGCCAAAATCTACCCACCTGTATTGATTCTGCCACTTCAGCTTGCTCATAGCAGCCTTTCAGACATTTGAAGATAAGCGTTAGAGTCCAAGCTGTTTCTTTCACCAGCTGAGCACCCACAAATCATTTAACCTTTCATCCTGACACAAGTATGGTCAGTCTGCCCCACACGAACTGCGGTTGGTCTACCTTCTTAAACTGCGACGTTAGTAAGCAGGCGTGATACCTCGAAACACGTTGGCTGTCCTCGAAATCGTGCTGCCTTTGCTTAGAAACTGCAGGCATTTGCTCTCCCATTTGCTCAACCATCACGTCTTCCTCAAGTGTGCTGCCATTTAACGTCTCTCTCATCCTGAACTACGCCGTCGTCTGATCTTTTAGATAACTGGGACAACATAAAAGGGAATAAAAACCAACTACTAATCAGAGTGGAGAATCATCCAAAGTTCACTCATCATCACTCCCCCACGTCGGGATATGACCCAGCAGAACGGGCAGAAGAGAAAAAGCCTTGACCCACACTCTCTGCTCACCTGAGGCAGAGAGAAAACCCAGGGCAAAGGGGAGACAGGGCTCGCTGCATTCTGGAAGGAAGCAACCGACAGGAGAAGTGGAAAAGGTGGGAATCTCGGAATGGAGAACAGAGACAAAATATATGCTTTTATGGGGGAAGAAGAGGGAGAAGGTCTAACAAGAGCAGTGAGAATCCACCCAGTGTCTCCTCTAGCGTAGGAAATGTCCTGGGGGACACTGTGAGAAGTCTGGGCAGTGAGGCCCCGTGGTGCTGTACAGTGTCCTAGGACAATGTGGCTGGATCAGGGGGCAAAATATTCCTATGTCTGCATCTCTATGTTTTGGATATATCACTGGTGATCTTCAATAAATTGTTGCTTGAACTTTAAAGTCTCATTTATTAAATCACTTTAGCAGAAATTATGGTACAGGCAGTAGCAAGGAGGAGAAGAGAATCCATCAACTCCCAAGCCAAGCACCACATCTGGTCCATCGTGGGTACTAGAGATGCCGTCAGTACAGATTACAGGGCATCAAAGGGGTCCATCCACCCATAGGCAACAGCTTGGCTAGAGAATAGACCAATTCCCTTCCTTCCTACCACCCAAAGTGATGCATATACAGCTAAAGCCTAAACTATATTCACTGATGTACACACATATAGTTACCACCATAATTTGTTAATATATACCAGATGTTGTAAAACCTGCCCAAGGTCATGCTTTTGGTAGAGGTGTTGGGGTCTCTGAGGGAGTGAAATAAATCCTTCATCCCTATCCTGCGTACATAGGTCAACAGATGAAGGAACCAAAATATTCACTCTGTTCCTGACACAGGCTAAATTGGAGGACCCAACCCGGTATGAGAACCCAGTGGCTCTTCCCACTGCAGCCCCTTCTTGGCCAGGCCTCCTCCACCATCCCAGGTAGCTCTGGGCCTAGGCAAGACCTAGGTCAGCACAGAAGAGCTGGGGAGGATATCAGGGTGGAGCCCAAGGTGGAGAACAGGGAGATGAGCCCACCACTGCCAGTTAATTCTCCCTAACTTGACAATGCAGAAAAGCACTCCATTTCCTTTGTGGTGAAGTGAGTTAAGGGAAAAGGAGAATCTAAGAACATTTGGTGGGGAAAATTCCAGCACACACACACCAGCGGGGAAAAGGCTCTCCCCTCTGACAAGAGGCAGAACCCAGATTCGAGGCCAGGCCTGCCTAGCATCAGGGCTCATGCTCTTATCCACTGAGGGAAGGATATCAGCAGTCAACTTTGCTTAAGGATTTTAGAGAGGAGGGAAAGAGAGAGAGAGCTTGTGTCATAAAGAAAGCAGAGTAGGAGGACAGGATAGTATCTATACCCCGTGGCATATAGCCCAGCCTCCCAGTCTTAGGTCAGGGTAGGGCGGGGAAGAAATTAAAGAACAGTGTCCATTAAAAACTCTGTGAATTTCACTAGGGTCTTGATTGCTTAAAAAGAAAAAAAAAAAAAAAAAAAAAAAAAACTCTGTGAATGGCCAGGAATGGTGGCTCATGCCTGTAATCCTAGCACTCTGGGAGGCCGAGGTGGGAGGATCGCTCAAGGTCAGGAGTTCGAGACCAGCCTAAGCAAGAGTGAGACCCCATCTCTACTAAAAATAGAAAGAAATTAATTGACCAAATAAAAATATATAGAAAAAATTAGCCGGGCATGGTGGTGCATGCCTGTCGTCCCAGCTACTCGGGAAACTGAAGCAGGAAGATGGCTTGAGCACAAAAGTGTGAGGTTACTGTGAGCTAAGCTGACACCACGGCACTCTAGCCCGGGCAACAGAGTGAGATTCTGTCAAAAACAAAACCAAAAAGCTCTGTGAGCACTGAGGCACAAGCCCTGGTTTAAACAAAACAGATATTTTCTCTCTTGTAAAAGAAACCCAGAGGTAGGCAGGTCAGGGTGGGGCCACCGTGATCAGGGATCCCAGTGCCTTCAAGCTGTCCAGCTCACAATCCTTAGGGTCCAGCCTTCCTGCGGATAGACCAAAAGGCTGAGAGACCTCCAGCCAGCCACCCACGATCCAGGCAACGCAGTGAAGAAAAAGGAAAATAAGGGCCTCACTCCCTTCCTTTTAAGAATACTTTGTCGAAATTATCACTAACATCTTAGTTTATATCCCACTGGCTAGAATCTAGTGCAGGACTCTACCTAGCTGCAAAGACAGCTGGGAAAAGCAGTTGCCCCTCTGAGTAAACTTAGGACCCTGAGACAAAGGAGAAGGAGGAGAAAGCATGGAGTGGGAGGAGACAATGGCAGTCTGCTCCACTGGACATCCACAAAGTGGGCCACACAGGAGAGAAGGAAGAAAGCAGAGCCCAGGTGACAGAGCTCAGGATCTCCTGTGAGAGCATGAAATGGTCCTGGAGGAATAATTGGGAAGGACTGTTCTGGGGGCTGGGGGCCCTGCATTATCATGTAGATGGGATGATGCTATTTTCAGGATCTTATTTGATACCCAGGCTAGTGAAGTCTGGAAAACTCATTATATATTCCAGTGGTTCCCAGACGGAAAACATCATCAGAATCACCTATTTGCTTAACAATTCAGACGCAGAACCTAATCCTAGACCTACTGAATCAGGATTTCTAGAAGTAGGATTTTCTGTTAAACCAAGCTCTTCTGTTAAACCAATATTTCCTGTTAAACCAAGCTCTTCAGGGGAGTCTGATGATCTATCTATCAAGTTTGGAAACTACCACTATAGAAATTTTCAAAAAAAATAATGACAACATATTTTCCCAGTCTGTAAGCTAGGGTTGGGACATAAATTTATTTTTTATTTTTCTCTCTCTTTTTTTTTTTCTTTTTTTTGAGATGGGATCTCACTCTTGCTCAGGCTGGTCTCGAACTCCTGAGCTCAAACAATATACCCGCCGCGGCCTCCCAGAGTGCTAGGATTACATTCGTGAGCCACCACGCCCAGCCTAAACTTATTTTTTAATCTAAATATCTGTCCAGTGATTCTATGACTCTATTGTTGTATAAGGATGCATTTAGTTAATCATATTAAGTTAATTTACATTATGAGGGGGTCTAGAAGTGCCTGACAAATAATTCCATGTTGGGGGGCTGTCCTGTGCGTTGTAGCTGTTGAGCAGCTTTCCTGCCTCTACTCACTAGATGTCAATAGCACCACCTCCGGTTGCAACAACCAAAACTGTGTCCAGACATTGGCAAACATCACCCAGGGGACAAAACTCACCACCAATTGTCAACCACTATGCTATCTTTAGACATGTTACAGAAGCCCAGAAAACTCACAAGAAGAGAAGTGTTAAAATAACACTGGGTGGGAACCAAAATGCACCTGAAATGTCACACTGTGGATGCAACCATCCGTCCCTCCATTTTCCTGTGTGTATACAAACTATGCATTCTGTATTTCTATATAATTTCCAAAAGTCGCATAAGTGCTCACCTCACACAATTATTTTTTTATTTGTGTATCACCTATCCTCCATCGGCCAGCCCAGCACCTAAAGCAAAGAATGAGCAGGGAGATGAAGGGGGATGGTGATCAAGTTTCTCAACTCTCATCCATATATCAAGCCTTTGTAACACAGTAATACCTACTCTAAGCTACCCTCATACACACCATTTCTCATAAATAAGTTTAAGTAAGGGAGATGTGCTATAGATATGCTTTATCCTAAAATAGAAAGAACATACAATAAATAGAGGGGAATTTAAATTTTTATTGATGAATCATGATTGTCTACTGAATACATAATAGAGTACAATTAACAATAACATTGCAACATGTAAAATTAAAACTTTCAGAATCATCTCAATCAATATATAAAGCTTTAGTTCCTGGAAAAATAATGTTTATTTCAATAGTACTCTTCTTATCTGCAAAACAACCTCCCACAACAGGGAATTTATAAATGAAATTTTATAAAGTTTCCTGTGTACAAAAGTGATTGACCCCACATCAACTGCATCCTTCTAAATACCCAAAACATGAAGGCTTGAAGGACCAGAATCAAGCCACATTCTGTTGACGTTATCAAAGATAAATCTTAAAGATATACAAATGGAACATGAAGCTACCCTCTGCCACCAATTCAATACACTGGGCAAAAGAGTGGTAAATCTTGGCTTCATGACAACATGAAAAGGAATGATTCTTAAATATGTAGCAACACATAAATCAAAACCATCCCTACTACAGAGACATACGCATACCGATGTATAAGCAAGCATCCTTTGAAGTGTGACACCCAGAAATCATCTAAGAAATATCTATTTTCCCATGTTACAATTGAAATGAAAATGACAATGTATTTTATAAAATGATGCAGTGTGGTACTGTCTTTTGATGAGGTGCATGAAAACACAACTCATGGGCCAGAAATAGTCCTAAAACAAAGCCTACTCTCATTGATACATACTTAATAAAAAAAATTACATTTACTGTTTAGTTTTCTGAGCAGTAAGATAATGGTCCTCTATTCAAAGTAGTGATAAAAATAACTGCACCTCAAATTACTCCCAATGTAACTGAAGATATTTAATATTAACATAAATATAATTTGAATAGATGATTGAAAAATTTTAAGTTCTTAAAAGTGCTATGCCTTACTGGAATTTGAAGACAAAGAAAAGTGAGAAATATACTCTTCTGCCTGTCTAACAGAAGCCTCTTCTGAGAATGTAAAAGGTTTTAAAGCTTATCCACTTACTATAAGTGTCTTAAATTTACAATGTGAGAGAAAATAAAGCACCCAAGAATATTTAATGGCACCTTGACCCACGGTAGCCACTTGGTAGATTCAAAATAATCCCTGCTTTTATGTTGAGAAATCTTGCCAAGGGTGTATTTACAATATATTTTTATAGAAATAAGTATTCAATAGTTCAATAAAGCAAATTAGAAAAAATAAGGTTATTATAAAGAACTCCAGATTATATGCCAGCAGGTTAATAAAATGGCTCTATAAAAAATAAATGACAAAGAAAAATCATAGTTCTAATTTTTTAAATGTCATGGGACAGCTAGAAATATCAAATGAAATAATTGAATTATGTCAAAATAAACATTGTTGGCATTATATTGCCACACTATTTATAAGTATATTTAACATAAAAAGAAATTAAGGCTAAATATGACTTTTAAAAAAATAAGTATACCCACACTCAAGACAATAAGAGCAGGAAGAGTTATGCTGTCTACAATTCTGAAAATTCCTACATGCAAGGTAAAGCATTGCATATAAAAGTACCAAACCGCTAGATAATACATGTATATCTGGATTCTTTATGAACACAATGTTCCTTAGATTATAATATAACCAAAATATGAAATACTATTTTTAGAATATTTTGAAAAACAAAGTGTTATAGAACAACATAATAAAAAGAAGCATTTCATTAACTGGGCATTAATTTTTTTTTAGAACTATAACTAAAAGTAATAAATGGTGAGAAACCAAATATAAAAGTGATGTGCTGCCCTAGAATAGTTTGGTGACTGGCTATATCTCCAACATTTAGTCTCTGGAACCACTGGCTGGTCAAAAAGGGAAGTGAGATACACTGGTGTGTTAATAAGGTTCCCAGGCATAGGAAAAGAAGGGGACTTTCAATTAGATCCTACCAGTAAATGAAATTGACAGCATTCTAAATGGAAGAGCAGAGGCATAAGCAATCTGAAAGGTAAAATGAGGTTTTTAACATTACTCATAGCATGTGAAGAAAATAATCAAATAATCTACACTACTGATTAACTATTACTACCACATGTATTCCTTTTCTCCTTATGCCTGTGGCTTTTTAATCACTTCTAGTCCAAACCCACTGCCTGTGGCAGAGCAAGTTCTCTAAGAGAGATGTGAGTGAGCAAAGGGCCAGGACCTCTCCACGCCCCACGTACCTTGAGGCAGCGCTGGCTGACCCTCTCTCCTCCTCTCCCCGCTCCTCATTTCTAATCAATTTATAATAAAAAGAGATGACTTACAAGGTGACTTTTAACCTGAACATATGAAGTACTTCACAAAAAAGCATTCGAATTCTAGTTTTTATATGAAGAAACATGCTCTAAAAAAAAAAATACAACCTGTCTTCTAATGGCCTTTCTATGCTAGTCTTTCCTAGTGTGTTACACTAGAAGGTCGCCATAAATTATGTACTGAAAAATATAAGGTATTCATGGTCAGTATATGGTTCCCTGGGCAGGGCAGAGGAGGGGGACATCCTTTGCCAAGAACCTTCCCAACTTCATTATAATTTCACATCTAAATAAGTCCCAGAGTATAAAGTCCAAAGACACCATTACAGGGAGGCCCAAACACAAGTGCCTTTTTAGCACAATTGTGTCAAAGGTGCAGCACACTAAAAGCTTCTCCCTACTTAAAAATAAATACAAAAAAATTATGTATTTGTTACTTAACCACGGTCTTCCTAGACCACTCTCTGAGGATCTATTGTCTATTAATACACACAGGTTTGCAAGCTTTAAAATACTGAGTGTTGGTTATTCCTGCCTTGGTATCCAAAATATCCAGAAGTAATACATGAACATCCACTCCATTACGATTTCTTAAAATTCACTAAAATGAGAGCATTCTTTTTAAAAGTAACTTTAAAAGATATATTTGCATACTTTTGATAGATTTATTTTTAAATAGCTGAAAATATCATACAGCAAACTCTTCGGAGCCCAGGGCAACTACTGTCTTCGTGCCCACTTGAAAGAAATGCCATGCAGGTAAAGGAGCAAAATTAAAGCATTTCCTAGATTTGGTAAAAGATCCTTAATTTTTTTATATATTTAAATTATTTCACTCCATTTAAAAGGGAAAGAAGAAAAGGGATGAAAAGAAAAAAAGAATGAAGGAAGAGAGAAAGAGGGGAGAAAAGGGGGGAAGGAAACAGATTTTTCTTTAAAATTTTCTCCTGGATAAATAATATTACCCTTCAGAATACAGGGTACCCAATGATTAAAGTGCTTGGAATTCAGGAATATTCTTAGAGATTGACAGCAAGCATCAGATATCACCAGACAGCTGGCAGTCTGACACTCAGACCCCTGAGCCTAGAAGAAGTTCTACAGGATCCCTGGCCAACATCCTATAATACTTTAGATCAGCAGTCACATCAAGATTCTCTGATCCCTGCAAACCCCAACTTCTTTCCCACACAACAGGGAGGTGAGCCTACTGCAACTCACATAGTACTTGTTGTACCCCTGGCTCACAGTGTCTCCTAGTCTAGGTTCTTCTAGTCTAAGTCACACAAGGCACATATTGCAATGCTCTCCAACTCTCACCCCCGAAATAGAGCCAGTGCTGGGCCTGATGGCGTGGGAGGGAGAGAGCACACCCAGTACCCCTCAGGGCAGTTGTCAGTACATTCCTCACCCTCTGAGCCAGTGTGCAAAGCCCAGGAAAACACATGGCCCCCTCATTCTTTTCTCCAGAAGAAAAAGAGAGGGAGGGTAAAGGAAGGGGTATGTGATCAGATTTGGAGTAGAAAAAAAAACATTTCACTTTAAAAAAAAAATCTATAAAGAAGGAATTAATATCCAGTTAAGAAGTAGATACTGGGACCACTGGGAAGGGAACAAAACAAGATCCTCCTGCGGCTTGTTTTCTCCCAGTTCCCAGGGAAATTCATCTTCAATACCAACACAAACACTGATACATAATAATGCTTGAGAACCCAGGTTCATTTCTTTTACAAAACAAGAAGAGCAACTATTCTAAAATAATACTTTTATTCTAGAGAAAACAAACACCTCAAAAAAAAAATCCTAAAAGATTTGGAGAGGGGGAAATATAGACATACAACTGTAATCACTCTGATCTTCTTCCACACAAAGATCAGGTGAAGAAATCTACGCAGCTGTACAGACTAGGACCTGATGGACACCACCCCTCTCAACCCCCTAGAGAAAAAACTGGTTTTCAAAACAGTTGGAAGCAATATTTGATTGTGAAAACAAAACAATCACATGTGACTTCTGGAAATGTTAGTGTTCTGTGGGTTCCTTAAAGAATAAATTCCAGCCAATGTCGCAAAGAGCACAGAAGCGTGAAACAGATGACAAGAATGACTGAAGAGTGATGAAGGGAGCCCGAAGTTCCATCCTCACAAGGACTGCAGCCCTGGACGTCTCTGCAAAGGTCACACGATGACAGCTTCGCTTTAGAGTTGTAACTTCTCACCGCCCGTCTCCCTGTCCAAAGAGGCAGACGTCAGTTTACACATCTCTCTTGTTTAGAAACATCTGCTTTGCCAAAACGTAAGAGCATTTCAGTACACTTTTCTGACTTTTCCAGTCTTCACATAATTTTATTTTTCTTTACGAGAAATAATTGAAATGCTCAAGAGGGGTCCAGACTGCTAACCAAATCCAAGAGAGAAACAGTGTGTTCAGTCCAATCTATCCACCACCAGTGGTTGGCCCACATTAAAGGAGAGCAGACAGACTGCAGCTGCACCCTGCAGTCGCAGGCAGCATCTCATCTCCTACAACAGGAAGAATTCGCACTTGGGGACTGTTCAACTTCCTCAACTTTTTATTTTAGGATGACATTTTCTATGCATTCAAATAAAAGTCTAATCATTAGAACTACTGAAAAGAGACATTAACACTGGGCTTTATTTTTTTAGAAAAAAATACATAAATATGAAGGGGAGTCTGCTTATGCAATGCCTTGTTTCAATGTTTTAAGACATTGGGCACACGGTGTCTAAAGCTATTTATGCAATCTGGGTAAAATGTATAGCACAAGCTAATAGCATAAAGTACCTACAATTCTACATACAGTAAACTCACTATAAAACATAAATGAGGGTTTTTTTTTTAATTTTTAAAAACACATTCTATTTTTAAATTTCTTCATGATGTTTCAGAGATTGTTCTCTCTACCATAAATGTGCTTTCAGATCTTTCAAACTGGGTTGGTAGATTTTGATTACTCTAACCTCTCCCATATTTTCATTATAAAATGGCCCCTCATAAATAAGTTGTTCTCCACAAAATAATTACACAGACTGAATCTTTCTCGTTTCTAAAATTTTTTTACAAGTTCTCCATGCACCTAAGAAATATCAACTGGGAATTTTGCAACTAGGTTTCCCAAAATGTCCCACAAGAACCTGGGTGTATCCTCTTCCTCAATTCCAGTAGGAAGCCAAAGACAGGGAACTGGCTTGTCAACTGAGAAGGACAGAGAACTGGTGCTACCCCTCAGTCTTGAACACTCTCTCAGGCACTACCAACAATATAAATGTGTTCATTTTATTTTAAAGTGTAATTATCTACAAATACCTAACACATGAAAATGTTCATGCTTCTCATGCACTCTGAGACAATTCTGAGTCACTGGGAGTGATCATAAGACTTATTACAATTAGAAACATTAGCCCAGAGATCACACAACTCACAAAAAGACACTCTGTGACAGAATGTAGCTTAGTCCTATTTAACTTGGAGGATCTCCAGACAAGCCTTCTATTTTCACATCCTAATTCCTATCATTTTATAAAATAACAAGTTACCAGTAGGTAACTCATGCCTGTAATCCTAGCACTTTGGTAGGCTGAGGTGGGAGGATCACTCAAGGTCAGGAGCTCGAAACTAGCCTAAGCAAGAATGAGACCCCCATCTCTAGTAAAAATAGAAAGAAATTAATTAACCAACTAAAAATATATAGAAAAAATTAGCCAGGCACAGTGGCGCATGCCTGTAGTCCCAGCTACTCGGGAGGCTGAGGCAGAAGGATTGCTTGAGACCAGAAGTCTGAGGTTGCTGTGAGCTAGGCTGACACCACGGTGGTCTAGCCTAGGCAACAGAGGGACACTCTGTCTCAAAAAAAAAAAAAGAAAGAAAGAAAGAAAAGAAAAGAAAAAGAAGTTACCAGTGAAATCAAAGAAGCTCAAGTTATTTATGAAACAGACTATATTTTTCTTGGTATACTAAAAAAAAAATCTGTCATCGAGTATAAGTTTTAGCAAAACATCAGACTCCCTCAATGAAGAAACAGTTAAACCCAGTTAAACACTATTCCACTACGGATGCTGCTCATGCTCCCTCCTAAAGAACTCCCATTTTGAAACAGGAACCAGATGGAATCAGTGCTTAGAACAGAAGCAAAACCTTGGAAACTGAACATAACTAGACTCTCTATGTCAATTTTTCTTTGTAAATTGTGAGTTAAAGACCCAAAACATTATGAGCAAAAAATATCACTTTTGAATATTCATTTGCTAAATGTTATCATGTGACCCTTGTAAGCTATCAATAGTCTTCATTTAAATGGCAAGCTCACCTCCTGCATCCCTACCTCCTGCATTTTTCCCTACCAATCCTTCACAAAACACATCTAATAGGTGGACACTATGAATGAATGAATGAATGCCTGGCTTAACTTCTTAAGTATTAGAAACTCAAAAACACACTTACTTGGCTCATAGTAATCCACTATGGACACCGAAGCATCTTGGGTATTTGAAACTTTAAAGTTTCTCACAGCAGGAATATCAACACAAAACTGGGTTCCATTTACCTTAAAAAACACAAAAGACTCTTGAGAGGATATGTTCATGATAAATAAAATAAAATACATTACTTATCTTATCATTTTAGGAAATAAGATAACATTTAGGAAGGACTTCTATGTGGCAGGTACTACAATAAGTACTTCCTATGAATTATCTTATTTAACTTATAACAACCCTCACAACATAGGTATTGTTCTTAGTGCCATTGTGCTGACAAGGGATATTGAGAATTAGAGTTGTTAAGTTAGCAGCAAGCCTGACAGTGCACACTCCTGGGACCATGGTGCCTCATCAGATCAGCACCCTTCTCCTGGGAATCACCCTCAGCTCATGGGAACCATATCACCCATTAAGTGTGGTAATCCCAAGATGTGGAGTGTACCACACAAGCAATGACTGATATGGGGTACACAAAGCCAGCTTCCCTGCCTCTAGGAGGAACAGCTTTTGCCAATTTGGTAGGCAATGCTGGTTAAGGGATCAAAAATTAGTAAATTACTTCAAACATCCCACTACTTGCCAATAGCAGTAAATGAAAAGTCAAATTAATCACTCAAAAAGTACTGAATATTCAAAGTAAGAAAAACATGAATAAGAACATCAAAGATACAAGACAAATCAAAAATACAAGACAAACTTCAAAACCAATTACATACTAAACAAAAACCTTAAATTTATTTTTCAAATTCCAAATCAGGCCCATGGATTTCAAGCATTATTTAATATAAGAAAATTCCTGAAGAGCAAAGAATCTGAAAAATGAATGAGTTTTAACAGGGCTTTAGTCAGAATGGTTTTTGAAGTGCCAAACCAATGGAAACATTCAAGAAGTGGCTTTTTAAAAGTAGATATTTAGCAATATATTTCTGATTCATACTTGGCAAAACTATAATAAGAAACATATGTATTCCTGCCATATAACATGAAATTCTAAGAATGCTTAGAACTCAATATTGGGTCAACCTATGAGGATTATAAAGATGCTAAACAAAAAAAAATAAATAAACTTTCATGCCAGCAGTTTTGAGACATAACAAGTAAAGTGCAAACTGAATGACAAAGGGGACACAAACTATCAAAATCTATGTGATTCAGCAAAGCAGTCCTAAGGGGAAAATTCATAGCCTTAACTCCCCACATCAAAAAGACAGAAGATAACAAATTAACAATCTAATGACACATCTCAAGGAACTAGAAAATGAAGAGCAACCCAAATCCAAAGCCAGCAGAAAAATAAATAAATAAATAAATAAGCTCAGAGCAGAACTAAATGAAATCAAAAACAAAAAACCAATACAAAGGATCAATGAAACAAAAAGCTGGTGCTTTGAAAAGATAAATAAAATTGATAGACCTTTTGCTAGATTAACCAGGAACAGAAGAGAAAGGACCCAAATAAGCTCAATCAGAAATGAAAAAAGGAGATATTACAATTGATACAACAGAAATACAAAATATCATCTGTGAATACTATGGCAATCTCTATGCACATAAACTCAAAAACGTAGAAGAAATGGACAAATTCTGGAAACACAGTGTTCCAAGACTCAATAAGGAAAAAATAGAACTCCTGAATAATCTAATAATGAGCAACAAAATTGAAGTAGTAATAAAAAATCTTCCAACAAAAACAACAAAAAAGCCTCAAACCAGATGGCATCACAGCTAAATTCTGCCAGACCTACAAAGAAGAACTGGTACCCATACTTCAGAAATTATTCCATAACATGAAGAACAAGGGAATCCCCCCAGCTCATTCTACAAAGCCAGTATCATCTTGATACCAAGCCAGGAAAGGACACAACAAAAAGAAAACTACAGACCAACATCCCTTATGAATATAAATAAAAAATCCTACCAAACCAAATTCAACAGCACATAAAAAGGTATCCATGATGACCAAGTGAGCTTCATTCCAGGGATGCAAGGATGGTTCAACATACACAAATTCATAAATGTGATTCACCACATAAACAAAAGCAAAAACAAAGGCCATATGATTATCCCAACTGATGTAGAAAAAGCATTCCACAAAATTGAGCACCCTTTCATGATAAAAAACCCTCAACAAACTAGGCATAGAAGGAACATATCTCAAGATTATAAAAGGTATATATGACAAACCCACAGCCAACATCATACTGAATGGGGAAAGGTTCAAAGCATTCCCACTAAGAAATGAAACAACACAAGTGTGTCCACTGTCACCACTTCTATTCAACATAGTGCTAGAAGTCCTAGCCAGGGCAATCAGTAAAAAGAATGAAATAAAGGGTATCCAAATAGGGAAAGAGGAAGTCAAACGATTATTTTTTGCTGATGATATGATATTATATCTAGAAAACTCCTAAGACTCCACCAAGAGACTCATAGAATTGATAAATAAATTCAGCAAAATCTCAGGTCACAAAATCAGTGTACATAAATCAGTAGCATTCCTATACACCAATAATAATCAGGCTGAGAATCAAATCAAAGTCAAACCATTTACAATAGCCACAAAGAAAATAAAATACCTAGGAATATATTTAACCGAGGAGGTGAAAGATCTCTACAAAGATAACTATGAAACACTGAAGAAGGAAATCCCAGACGACACAAATAGAAAAACACATCATACTCATGGATCAGTAGAATCAACATTTTTAAAGTGTCCATACTACCCAAAGTGATTTACAAATTCAATGCAATTCCATCAAAATACCAAAGTCATATTTCACAGATTTAGAAAAAATAATTCTACACTTCGTGTGGAACCAGAAAAGAGCCCAAATAGCCAAAGTAATCGTAAGCAAAAAGAACAAATCTGGAGGCATCACATTACCAGACTTTAAACTTTACTACAAGGCTACAGTAACTAAAACACCATGCTATTGACATAAAAATAGAGACATAGACCAATGGAACAGAACAGAGAACCCAAATATAAAACCACCCACATACAGCCTGCTAATGCTTGATAAAGCAGACAATATACACTGGAGAAAAGAAGCCCTGTTAAATAAATAGTGCTGAGAAAATTGGATAGCCACAAGCAGAAGATTGAAAGAGGATTCATATCTCTCACCATTCACAAAAATTAATTCAAGCCGGGTGCGGTGGCTCACGCCTGTAATCCTAGCACTCTAGTAGGCCAAGGCGGGTAGATCGCTCAAGGTCAGGAGTTTGAAACCAGCCTGAGCGAGACCCCGTCTCTACCAAAAATAGAAAGAAATTAATTGGCCAACTAATATGTATAGAAAAAATCAGCCAGGCATGGTGGTGCATGCCTGTAGTCCCAGCTACTCGGGAGGCTGAGGCAGAAGGATTGCTTGAGCCCAGGAGTTTGAGGTTGCTGTGAGCTAGGCTGACGCCACAGCACTCACTCTAGCCTGGGCAGCAAAGCGAGACTCTGTCTCAAAAAAAACCAAAAATTAATTCAAGATGGATAAAAGACTTAAATGTAAGGCTTGAAATCACAAGAATGCTAGAAGAAAATGTTGGAAAAACTCTTCTAGATATTGGGCTGCGTAAAAAATTTATGAAGAAGATCCCAATGGTAATCACAACAATAACAAAATAAATAAATGGAACTTAATTAAATTAAAATGCTTCTGCATAGCAAATAATCAACAGAGTAAATAGACAACCTACAGAATGGGAGAAAATATTCATAAGCTATATATCTGATAAAGAACTAATAACCAGGATCTACAAAGAACTCAAGCAAATCAGTAAAGAAAAAACAAACAACCCTATTAAAAAGTAGGCAAAAAACATGAACAGAAGCTTTTCAAAAGATGTTATACAAATGGCCAATAAACATATGAAAAATGCTCAACATCACTAATTATCAGGGAAATGAAAATTAAAACCACAATGAGATATCACCTTGCCCCAGATAGAATGTCTTTTATTAAAAAATCCAAAGCAATAGATGCTGGCGTGGATGCAGAGAGACATAAAAACTTATACACTGTTGGTGGGACTACAAAGTCATACAAGCTCTATGGAAAACAGTATGGAGATTCCTCAAAGAACTAAAAGTAGAGACCTACCATTTGATCCAGCAATCCCACTGCTGGGTATTTACCCAAAGGAAAAGAAATCATTTAATCAAAAAGACACCCACACTCGAATGTTTATTGCAGCACAATTCAAATTGAAAACATGTGGAATCAACCCAGTACTCATCAATTCATGAGTGGATTAACAAAATGTGATATATATATATATAATGGAATACTATTCAGCTATGAAGAAGGATGAATTATGAATATGAAGGACAACTAATGATTTAAAGAAAACCTACCTAATGTGTACAATGAACACTCTCTGGGTGATGGGCACACTTATAACCCTAACTCAAGCATAACAAAACTAATACATATAACCAAAAACATTTGTACCCCTGTAATATTTTGAAATTTAAAAAAAAAGTAGAGTTTGGAATTCTTCACTTACCTTTCCCTCACCTATTTTATGCACCTTATTCTTGGATCAGTAGCACTCACGCAGCAATAGGAAGAGTACATGAAGGTTATATAATTCTGTGTCAAGACCAAACCTCTGAGAATATTCTTTTATGATTTAAGCACCTAACTTTTCAAGGGAGAAATATTAACCCCTTTGAGATTTGCTAAAAGCTTTATGAAATCATTTTAAAATGTGTCATTAAAGCTTTCATCTTCAGCATTTAAACAAATATATTTAGCAATTCCCTGAGGCAGAGCAATTGTCAAATTGAGATCTGGACTGAATTTTTGAAATTATAATATAAAAATTTCTATGTATTTTATAGCTGGCATGATATAATGACTCAGTTATTAGATCTTCACCAGGCTCATCATTAACAGTAACTCTCTCCAAATCAATTTCATAGTGATGCCTTTTCAGTAGAGACAAATATATGGTTGCCACGTTAAAGTTAAGCAGGCACACAAAAAGCTAAAATAATAATGACTTAAAGAAAACATACTTAAAAGTAAGGTAGACATGGGAACACAATAAATGGTAGCTTTGTCAATAGTTACCTATACGAAACTTAATGTTCTGCTACTTACAGAATCTAAATAGAGATTGAGTTTTCCATGATCGTGTTCCACCTTCTTCACTGTTTCACTTAGAGGAATCGCGTCTGAAGGCACAGTAAAGCCACTGAGTAGGTTAACTTCCATAAGAGCCATGCCACTCCTAGCGGGGCTCAAAAACCTAAATCAAAGAGAAGAGGATGGAAGAAAAATCCTTTAGGAAAAGCCTAAAGCTGTTAGCAAATGATCTTCATGCAAAAATTAAAACTGCCAAATGTTATTCCAAATACTGTTAAGAGTTCAAATAAAATTCACTATAGAGAATTTTATTTTATTTTTATTTTATTTTAAATTTTAAATATATATAACTTGGGAGGAGGGGCGGGGACAGAGTCTCACTCTGTTGCCTAGGCTAGAGTGCCATGGCGTCAGCCTAGCTTACAGCAACCTCAAAATCCTGGGCTCAAGAGATCCTTCTGCTTCAGCCTCCCGAATAGCTGTGACTACAGGCATGCGCCACCATGCCCGGCTAATTTTTTCTATATGTTTTTAGTTGGCCAATTAATTTCTTTCTATTTTTAGTAGAGACAAAGTCTCGATCTTGCTCAGGCTGGTTTTGAACTCCTGACCTTGAGCGATCCTCCCACCTCGGCCTCCCAGAGTGCCAGGATTACAGGCGTGAGCCACCACACCCGAACTATTTTTTTCTTATATATGGGTTTTAAATAGTGCAGGCAGATTTACAGAGAATTTTAGAACAGAATTTTATCTTTTTCTTATATGTGTGATATTCTTATAACTTTCAATCCTATGGTGAATAATGACATGATAATGTGTTCATTTGACAGACAGTATGACATTCCTGCAGTGTGGCAGGCCTGTGCTTACAGGCTGTAACAGGTATACTTATTATACATCGTTAGAACAGATAGCTCTGTTTTCTAGTGGTGATTGCAAAATGAGCTGCATTTTTTATTTTCTCAAAAGTTGACCGCACCAAACTTTCCAGCTGAAAGCCGGGACCAGAAAAGGAGACATCCCTTGACCACTTGGTGGTAGACCCCAGCCAAGTCCTTAGCAACCTTTTCTTCATCTTGTTTTAGAAAAATGAGAACTGTAGGGAAAGGCCTTCCCTTTGTTCTCCCACATACTTGGCACACTTTGTTGTTTCCTTTGGCCACCTTGAGAGAATTATAAGCCTTGGAAAGTTTTATTACACCTCATCCTTCTCTCACCCCGTTGTACACAATGTGAGCACCGAAGGATCTGAACACCAACAACATTTTGTTTCCTTGAAAATAAATATTTTTCCTAAATGAATAAAAGGCAAGAGCTTTTCATTTGGAGCAACAAGAACCCAGACTCATTATGGAAAGAAGTCTGCCTCTAACATAAAAGGATCATGGGATTAATTTAGTTCCTGTTGTCCTTTTAGATGGCAAAAGCATGAAAGGGTGCTAGAAAATCTTGCTTTTTAGAGCAGTAAACTGATGCCTGCCAAACGTGACTGACTGAAAAGCCATACGGTACAGCTGCTGACTTCAGCTGGCCCAGCAACCCGAAGCAACTGAAACCATCTGCTGAGTGATGCGCTTCGCCAAAATAGATGCTACTGAAAACTAATAACTGGACTGAAACTAGAGGTATTTGTATATGAGCAAAAATTACAGATGAGAAAAACAGCCGATATATTTAAATACTTAAAAATATGATGCAGATTATACTTTCAGTACACCATCAAAAGTGCCTTCTACCTTTCTGATAACAATAAAAAAAAAAAAAAAAGAAGATAAAATATAATTTAAAAAAGAAAATTAAAAAAAAAAAAGGTGCCTTGGTTGACCTGGTCTCTCCACCAACCAGGGGAAGAATCTGTTAAACCACCATACCCCACAGAAAGCCCTGTATGAGGTAAGGACCTGGACCCTGTTGATAGGAATAAAGTGCCTGAAATACCAGGTAATCTTTTTATAATGTGCTGCTGAAAAAATTCACTTAACATGTTATTTGTGCTTCATACCAGAGTTTTCTCAGAAAACTTTAAATGTATTTAAATCCTTTCTGTAAAATCCCTACCCTTACAGGAAAACATTTTTCTTCTTCAAGTTCTACCTACCAACCCTGATTCCCAGTGCTGGGTGAAGACTGGGAACCTGCATCATTCCTCGAGCCCCTATAAAGGATGAGGCTTCATCATGGTCTGTATCCTGGTGCCACGGCATTTTCCTCATGTCTCTTCACTTAACTTACCTAAGAGGTAAAAATCCCCCTCTCATAATTCCATGAGACTCTTCTTTGCCTTTCTCAACACCAGAATTTTAGACTTGCTGAGGGAATTTTTTTTAATTAATTCATTCTTATGAATTAAAAATAAATAAATTCATTCATTCATTTATTATTTCATTCTCCCCCTCACAGGGCCTGTGTGTTTTTGGCTCACCACTATACTCCCATGCCTGACACTGTGCCTGTCACATGGGGCAGATTCAGACAGACGGCATTTTACTGAGTGAATGAAAATATGAATGAATCAATGAGGAAAGCAGAAATAATAATAGCACTTACTTTATAGAGTTATTGTAAGAATTAAATGAGAGGCACGTAAAAATGTGTGTTACGGTGCCTGGCATATAAGTTTGTGATTAATGTAGGGTGTTACTGTTTCTAATAACACCTGGATGTTGTTTTCTGGAACAGAGGCCAGTTGCAAGCTTAGCAAAGAATAACTGGAGTCCCACTTTCTTCTCAGCTAAAAAGGAAGCCACTGCAGAGACTCTGACATGCCCCTGCCGCTGGCTCAGAATGCCTGAGAAGGTGAGGAATGGGGCAAACATGTAACATTTTACCCCAAAATCATGAAAAAGAAGGTCCAAGGTAATACAGATGGTAGCAGTAATGGAGGAGACTGGGTCCAGGCAATGGCTAAGAAGACTGACCACCTGGGTGAACACCCAGAAATGACCCTGGAGAGCATCTGGCAGCTCAAGACCACATCAGTGGCTCCCAGCCCATAACAAACTAAGTTCAACCAGAATGATACAAATATTCTAACAGAGCAGACGACAGCTTCTCAATGTCATTGCATCTTGATAGTGACTCCCAGCTCAACACTAAATAATGCAGATATATGAGGATAGACTGACAAGAAAAACATCATAAAGCCTCTACCTCCAAGAACTTTCACATGAGTATTCTCATGTGCGTGTGTTAGAATAGCCAGGAAGCTGCAGCTTCACAGCCCTGCTGCTAAGTCAGAACCCTTCCCTTATGACCTAGCAAGATCCTCAGATGCTTCAGAGGCAGATCAATTTAAGAATCACCTTAACAAGTGCTGCTGGAATCTACGGCTGTAAGTGTCTAATTATCCAAGGTGAGAACATTCTAAACTGGAATGTTTTCAGTGTCTCTTAAAAAAAAACTATTCCCTTCATTGAATTTGCATTGTTCTCATAAAATTTGGGGTTAAAAGCAAAATAGTTAAGGTTAAAGGTGAACCTGGAATAATTATTTCAACAGAAAAATAACTCCCAACAAGAAACAATCATATTTGGAGTATTAAATATAATGGATTAATTTAAAGTTTTCCTAAATTGGACCTTTGTTTTATTCATTTAAATAATACTGTTCTATTCAAATTTGTAAAAAACAAAAAAGGGAGAAAAACTTATAAATAATTTTTGGACACATCTAAAAAATGCTTAAATATAATTATTATTTCCAGTTTGTAACCTGAAGTGTAATGCATAACTGAATTCTTTGTTGCATATAACTCCTTATATTGATATAGACAACTATATACAATTTAATCTTCAAATTTATTTTTTTAAAGTAAAAAGAAAGAGGAAGAAGAGGGATGTAAACAGATTACTTACCTTGTGCACACACTCAAATTCACATGATTGATATCATCTTTATTATCTTTTACAGTAACATCTAAATCAAAGGCTTCTTGATTTGGGATAGATCTTCGTCTTCTAGAAGACCCAGAATCTTTCACGTTATAAATAACATTGAGCTGTGATAAATAAATTAGTACAAATAATAAATTGGCAATAATTTCCATCATTATGCATTCTAAATATTGTATTAGATATTTCTCTTTGAGATAGAACCAATTAAATTTATAATCTTCAAACTAGAAAAAAATTAATTTTACCGGCTGACAAAGTACCATTATTAACAAATACTATAAAAGTTTATAAAAATTATTTTAAAAGTTGAGAAAATTGTTGGGTGGTATTCCAAAACCAAAACAAGTATCATAGAACACTGTGGGTGATACTGATGAGATACTGTTTTTTTTTTTCAAAGAATGTAAACATTCCCTTGAGGGAAAAAGTGAAGCTACTGCCAACTTTCTTGAGAACATTCATGAATTTCTAAGTCCTGTTGCCCAAATGGAGTCATTTTTCACAAACTGGAACATTAGAAACTCTCAGTAAGTTGAATCAAAACAAAAACATCCAAGAGCCTTAGTTGAAAGTAAACCTGTTCAACTGCTAAATATTCTTTTGACCACACATTTTTCAAAGATGATAAAATAAATTATGGATTTCACATCACCTTGGTCTTTTCAGCATATACTCTGTACCCACCACTAATGGTTTTTTCTTGTTTTTTTTTATTTCAGCATACTATGGGGGTACAAATGTTAAGGTTACGTATATTGCCCATGCTCCCCTCCTCGAGTCAGAGCTTCAAGTGCGTCCATCCCCCAAACGTTGCACATCTCACTCATTGTGTTTGTATATACCTATCCCCTCCTCCCCCCTCCCACCCTCCCGACACCTGATAAATGTTTTTCCTATATGTCCACTTAGGTGTTGATCCGTTAATACCAATTTGCTGGTGAGTACATGTGGTGCTTGTTTTTCCATTCTTGAGATTTTAAAGGTGCTCTGGGGACACTGGGGTAGCCTGAGGACCAGTGTCTTTCTCAGAGGACCCTAAATCAGAAGCTTAGGAACATACTCAAAATTTCCTAGGGCAGCCTCATCCCAGGGTTGACTGGTATCTATTTAAATGTTTTATCTCATCCCCTTTTTTGATACCATGGTTCATAAAGTTTACTATTGCTATGTAATATTGCATTTTATTTTATTTATACCTAAAACACATACACACACACACACACACACACACACACACACACACATACCTGAGAACTAAACATCTAGTACCCTTAGTGAATTTATATACTTTAAAAAATCCTGTCTCTAAGGCTTACCTTTCAAATCTTAGAGTTCCAATCCTTTTATTCTGCCACAACCCAAACTCATGTAATCCTTCAGCCCCTTGATCATCCTGGCTATCTCACTCTGGGCATTCGCCAACTCTTTCTTAAACTATAGCAATTAAAATTATAGAGTATTCCTGGAGCAGTTGAAGAATGGTTTCATAAAATTGGGGGAATTGTTTCTGTTATTTTCATTACCCCTTTCCAGAGGCATGCCATTGTCCCTTTCTTTAGAGGCCAATGTCTCCAGAAATAAACAAGGACTATTAGTCTCCCAGGTCATAATTAATGCCCAATTATATCTAAGTATGAGGGTTTTCATCTGGCCCACAGCTCGACTGTTTACTCTGAGCACTTTAAGGATGGACACGCTTGAAGCGCTGACTCGGGTGGGGCGAAGGCAATATATGTAAACTAAACATTTATATCCCCATAATATGCTGAAATTAAAAAGAAAAAAAGAGAGATCTTGCAGTTGATTTTCAAATTTTCAAATGTAATTTAGCATTTTATTACTCAAAAGAGGGTAATTATTTACTACAAACCCAAGAGGTTTCTTTTGCCCTTCTTTTTCCAGAGCACTTATAAAAATACCAACTGAAGGAAAATCTCAATACCCACTTCTGGGTGACCACATTTTTTGCAATTTTCCCCATCCACCATAGGAAGTGCCTATTGGTCCTCACCTTTTGTTTTCTGTATTTTGAGACAGAAATGGGACTGCTGAACATTCTGAACACTAGGTATAACATTTACCCCTGTGACCTTCAAACCTCAAGTAAAAGTCATTTGGTTTCAATAATTTATCTGCATTTGGTTTATCAAAAATGAATTCCAACTCACTCGGCGATTTAAGTATATATAATTTTTCAATTTTATCTAAAATATACTGTATGTTTTACTCTTGGAATTGCCCTTTCATTGAAAGACAGCTTGAGAATGAGAATCTTCCCATGATCTTTGTTAGTAAAGACCAATATAAATTACTCACTTTCTCGTTCTATCCTTTTCATTGAATATCATTCCTTTCCAATGTGATCATTTTTCCTCAACTTTTAAAAAATGTTTACTGAATTTTGAGTATCATGCAAAATAATCTTAGAATTATTTGGAGGCTTACTAACAATACCTGCTTAGCAAGTTACACCTGCCCTACTAAGCAAGTTCTCAGGTGCCCTACTAAGCACCTGTTCTCTCAACTAGAGTGACTGTATTCGTTTTTGAAAAAGTATTTTTTCTATATAATAGCCATTTTACTACTTTCTCAGTAAGTCTTTCAGGGTCTGTTTCGTTTGCTTTTTCTACCCAAACACAAAGTCATTCTTGGTGCTACCACATATTATCTTGGGTTTCTGATAAGATGATTTTAAAGTCCCCAAGATTTTCATGTATTATTTAGTGTAATAATTTATTTCATTCCGTATTTTTCATACTATTTCCATTTTATTGAAGCTCCTATTCACCTTAAAAAATATTTCTTTGAATTTTCTACCTATGCCAAAGCATTGAACATAGTCATGCTCTAATTGTTATTTTTACTATTATTAATATATAAGATCTTACATTAAAGGGACACATTTCCTATCTTCAAGTCAATAACTTGTATATTCTTTATATTCTTCAATGAATATTAAGAAGATGTATGAAAAATGTGTATTTGTTTATCAGATCATAGTGGAAACTCTAACAGCATTATAATTTCTGAAATATATTTTCACAAAAAAACATATTTGGAAGTACCCAAAGATTCACATGAATCATATTGGAAGATTTTAGCCCTCACTTCAAAAGGCAAATAATTATAAAAATATTCTTCAAATAGATTATCAACCCATATAATTGCTGTCTGCTCACTAGCTGGTAACATCTCTCATACTTTTTATTAAAGAAAGTGATGTATCTTTCATAAGTCACAGAAGTAAGTCATTAAGAATTTTATCCAAGTTATCTAAGTTCAAGATTTAGCAATGCCCCAAAGAATTATTTTAAGTAGTCACATTTAACTTTAAAAAATAAACATTTTATTACATACCTGACAAATAGCAAATCCAAAACCATCTGCGGAAATATTAACTGCAGTTGGCTGTACCACAGCAAGCTGAATAAGGTGAAAAAAAAAGTGAATGAGGCTAATTTTCCATATCTGGATGCTTCCAAGAAGCACAAGAGATCAGTGCTATCCCTCATTAGGAGTGGAAGTAATTACTAGAAAGTGCTAACAGCTTTGCTTGATCTCATTTATCAAAAGCTATGAGTCAACGGGTGAGCGAGGTGAAGGCAGAGGAAGTGCCCGCTCTCCAGGCGCCCTCACCTCTCCATTTAGGGAGAGCACATTAGTGCTCCTGACAGGTTGTTTCCTGTTGGGAGGATGAAAGACAAGAAACAAACGTCCAGAGCCTAATCCTCCGTCTTCCTGGGAACACAGTGACGTGTCATCATTGACTGTGCCTAACTTTACTCCCTCTTTTCCTTTGCCATTATCCCTATTCCTCAGTTTCTAGCCTTGAAGTCAACACCTTCACCCATTGTCCTCAACTTCCCACAAGGTTAACTAAGGAAATAAAGTTAGAGACTAGCATATTCTCACATTTCATTTAAAGTACAAATTCCACTCCTGGTTCTATTGATTCTCCTAAGAAGGCATGTGGAGCAGCTGAAAAAACATGGCCTTTGGAATCATGAGTTCAAATTCTAGCTCTACTATTCCTAGTAACATGATCTGGAGCACGTTACTTAACCTCTCTCAGCCTCAGTTTTAGCATGTGTACAATGGGCATAAAAGTACTTAGAGTTGGTTTAAGAATGAAATGCAATAGGCATATGTAAGGCACATTGTTTCCCAATGTGACAGTGCCCGTGTTTTCTCCTTTTCCACGGATCTTTCCAAAGTTCTCATCCCCTCCGCCCTTCTAAAGCTCAGCAAATTCAACCAAGGAGAGTACCACTTTCCCCTGTCCCTCTATAGGGCTCCAGGAACAAGCCTTTGGTTGGAGTCAACAGATTAGAAATAAAGCAGTATTCCAGCATAAAGAATCATCTACACAGGTTTTTGAATAACCACCCCTTGTCCATACCTCTGCTGTCTGAAGGAGAAAGCGGTTGTGTATGTCAATCAGAAATTTTACAGGATTTGGTGAGCTAGGCCCCGTCACAGTCACTTGGATATTTGTCCTTCCTGTATTCATTAGGGCTGCAAATTCAGACAGGGCCTTTAAGGCCACAATGGTGTCCTGTTGAGGGAAGAAAAACATTTGTGCATGTAAATATATATCAAGACCTCCAAAGATAAATCCAATAATGCTTAGGAAATCTGCTGTACATTTATCCATCTTCCTTGAGAGTATAACGCTCCCTGACTCATGTTTGAATCTCCTTGGCCTAGAAAGGAGAGGCTGAGAAAACATTTGCTGAATGGAATTGAGCATCTACTCTTTCATCAGTTACCGCAAGTGAAAAACAGCTAATATAGATGAGGAACTGTTTCATTCCATAGAAGTATCAGATATGAAATTTACAACAATAATGAGAAAAAAAGTAAAGTTAGTGACTTAAACCTTTGACCTGAGTTTCTAAACTTTTAAACTGCCAAGTGATCTTATGAAGTAATAAAAATAAAGCAACCACACCTTCTAATATACATATATATATATACACACACACACACTATACTTTAAAGGCAAAAAAATCCATCATCTCTCACCTGGGTAGATGCAAAACCTCCCAAGCTATTTCTTTGCCTGCTTAGCCACCTCATAATTGGGATTCCCTCAGAAACTTGAAATTGCAGGAAGTGTGAGAGCAATGCATAGGCTGCAACTTCAATATCCAGGGAGCGTGGCTGCCAGGAGTCAGAAAGTTCGGACGCCGATGACACCCAGAATTGCATGTCTTCTGCAAGAGAAAAGTAATGGCATTCTGATCAATTACAAAAAAAAAAAAAAAATTACATTTATACCATTAAATATTCACACACTGGTCAAAGTTCTACTTGACTAGCATAAAAATACGTATATTTTTATATATGTATATATTTATGCCAAGCAAGTATACATACATTTGTACACACACCTATATGTCAATTTTTAAACTATTACCTGTTGAGTATCCCTTATTTGAAATGCTTGGAACCAGACATGTGTCAGATTTCAGATTTTTTTCAAATTTTGGAATATTTGCAGAATACATATATTCCAAAATATGAAATGCTCCAAAATCCGAAACTTTTTGAGCACCGACATGACGCTCAAAGGAAATGCTTGTTGCATGATTTCAGTTTTTTTATTAGGGATGCTCAAGCTGTACCATTTATAAATTTTCATCCTTTTTCTAATGCCTGTATTTGAGAATGTTTTGATGAAAATATTTTTCCCAAGAGAATTCCATACATTTGACTCAAGACTGAACAGCTAAAAATAAAAGAGAAAACATACTATATTACAGAAGATAATGTATGTGACTTATCTGACCAGGCCATTCCCAAACTATTTTAGGGCACATTGGAAAGAATCCTGTTTTGCAGATCTGCCATTAATTAGCTCCAGTGTTCTAGGAAACTTCTCCCTTTTTCATTACCTGAAAGTTGGTGCTATAAGTTTGAAATTCAAGCCCCTAAGAGAAAAATGAGGGACCCTGGCCACCTCAAACAACCTTCCTGGAGATAATAGCTGCCAGAGGACCATCCTACTTGGTGCCCTTTCTCAAACTAAACATGCTGTTTAGATGATTATACTCGGGTGGAATGTGAAATAACTACCACTTAGCCAAGCAGAGACGAACAAATGGCAAGGCCTGCTTCAGCCTCTACATAAAGATCTTCTAGTCCCCAGCACTGGAATATGTAATAAGAATTAAATCTAAGTTTCTGTTAATAATAATACAATATTTTATACAGTCTCAGACATCTCTAAGCACTTTTTATAACTATCCCTTGTTAAATAAACAAAACTTTGAATTTAAAATTATTTCTGCCCACCTAACCCCATCTCTCTCTCTCTCTCTCTTTCTCTCTCTCTCTCTCTTTCTCTCCCTCTCTCTCTCTCTCTCACACACACACACACACACACACACGGGATCCCCTGTATTTTTTGTCCTCTTATAGCCCAATTGCAATCGCCATTCCCCAAAAAAAAGAATCATACACACAACCCACTTCTAACAGCATTGTTTTTGGTATTTGCATTTCTTTTAATTTGCATTTTAGTTCATACTTTTGAGCACCTGTTATGCACCAGGCACCATACATTATCTCATTTAATCCCCACAGCAACTCTAAAATAGGTGTTATTCCCATTTTACAGTTGGGGACACTGAAGCTCAAAAAGGCAAGTTGCGAAACCAGATTTGAACTGAAGTGTCTCCAGAATCCAAGGTCTTAGCAAACACACAGGGTCACCAAACCAGAAATGGTACCTGACCCTCAAAGAGTAACTGACATAGGGCAGAACATATGTAAAATAAAGAGACATCCAAGCCCTGAAATTCTATTTTAAAAAATTCCCGAGGAGACTAGAAACATTATGGCCATGTAAGGCCTTTCCTAATCTCTTTCTGTGTTTCTTTTTTCATCTCATTCAAAAGATGCAAATGTGACCAACTTCATACCTGGCTCACAAAATGTACTCATATAATTTATATATTTCATAATACACAACAGTCTAACAACCTCCACAGGCCCCACACATTACCTTCTTGTTCTGCTCTCTGCATCAGCATATCCAAAGCCTCCTTTGCTTTAGGACTCCTCACCGATGACAACGCATAAGTTATTAGAGCTAGAGTATAATTGTCAGAAAGTCCTCTATTGAATTCAGATTCCAAAAAGTTGATAGAATCTTGCACATCAACATTAGGCTTGAAAGAAAAAATGTATTTTTTACTATTCAAAATAACCCATTACCAAAAAAAAAAAAAAATAAATAACCCATTACCACATATTTAAACAAAAAATACTTGAAAACATTCATTTAAAAAATAATTTCAGTGTCTATTAAGCATCTGACCATGTCTTAAGCAATGAGAATTAACAATAAATCATTGATGTTTAAAGATCTGCCATGCATTTTGAAAATAAGACCAAGCGCAGTGGCTCATGCTTGTAATCCTAGTGCTCTGGGAGGCAGAGGTAGGAGGATCACTTGAGCTCAGCAGTTCGAGACCAGCCTGAGCAAGAGTGAGACCCCGTTTCTACTAAAAATAGAAAAATTAGCCATGTGTGGTGCTGCATGCTTGTAGTCCCAGCTACTCAGGAGGCTGAAGCAGAAGGATCCCTTGAGCCCTGGAGTTTGAGGTTGCAATGAGCTACGATGATACCACTGCATTCTACTACAGACAACAGAGCAAGATTCTATCTCAAAACAAAACAGAAAAGAACCCCACTTTTCAGTTTTTATAAGTAAACAGACACCATTCCTTAGAAGAAATAAGTAGAGCTTTTGCCATTGTTTCTCCCACTGAGTACCATAAACTCAAATGAGAGCAGAAAATATAGCTTGAAAATGATGTTTTTCACAATTGATCTCAGGTGTTGAAGCTCTAAATTCAGGGAAACGTTTACCATCTATATGCCTAGTACTGGGCTAGGAAAATAGCAGGGAGCTTAATAAAGAGAATGGCTGTTGTTGATCTCATGAAATGCAGTCGGCAGTAAGCAGTAAAGGCATCAATCACAGGGACAGGTATGGAGAAAAATTCAGCTCATCAGCATAACTTTCCATGCACCCTCATTCTCATCTAGGCATCTGTGCCCACTTACCATGCTTTTCAGAGTGTGGGTATAGCTAGCACTCAATTAACAGACACTGCAATTGTTCCATAATATCTTAGAAATAGAAAATCCTTCACAACCTAAACCTGCTAGAACACATTCTCAAATTCTAAAGAATTTTCTTTCCCCTAAGAAATTAGCCCTTCCAATGATAAAATATATATTGACTTACCATACCAATAGCAAGTATAATACATATATTATAAATCATTTTTAGAATTCTCTCAGTTAATCTCAAAGAGTGAATAAAATATTTTTATCCTGATTTTGGAATGCGAGCACAAATCAAAGCAAAAGGGTGTTTTCAAATGCAGATTTCAAATGCAATACAAAATTGCCAAACTCTTTAAGTTTTCAGACACATATTTGACCCGTTGAGACATACCTTCCTTGAGTTTCCCACTTATATCATTTACTAAATCAAAGATTAAATACCTGATATTTTCTATATCCCAGGAGAGAAGTCACAATATAGGCTGTAAGTGTTACTGGACTTGTATTGCCACCTTGAAGCTCACTATGAATCACTCTTCCCGGCTCCCAAAATTCACCATTGGATTTCTGACGTCCTTTGAGCCATATATATGTTCTGTGTAACACATTCTGATCAATATCTATGTAAGGATCAGCTTCAAGGAAACATCTTAAAACAAAAGCTGACAACCTTTATGAAAAGAAGAAAAAATTACAAAAAAAAAAAGTACTTTATAAAGTCCTCCAAATAACACGGAGCAGACAAAACAACACTTTTTCCTGCATCCGAAGAGTCACACAAGGAATAATCACTAAAGAAAGAAGAAAGAAAAGAACTCAAGCAAATCAGCAAAAAAAAAAATCAAAGAATCCCATTAAAAAGCGGGAATGCAAAAGACATGAACAGAAGCTTTTCAAAAAAAGATAGATTAATGGCCAATAAATGTATGAAAAAATGTCTGTAATGATCAGGGAAATGCACATCAAAACCACAATGAGATTATTACCTAACTTTAATGAGAATGGCTTTTATCAAAAAGTCCCAAAACTACAGATGCTGGCGTGGATGCAGAGAGAAAGGAATATTCATACACTGCTGGTGGGACTGCAAACTAGTACAACCTCTATGGAAAGTAGTATGGAGATACCTCAAAGAACCAAAAGTGGACCTACTACTTGATCCAGCAATCCCACTACTGGGTATTTTTCCAAAGGAAAAAAAGACATTTTATAAAAAAGGTACCTGCACTCATATGTTTATAGCAGCACAATTCACAATCACAAAATATGGAAACAACTCAAATGCCCATCAATACACGAGTGGATTAATAAAATGTATTATCTGTACAGTATGGAGTACTATACAGCCATAAAAATGGTGAACTAATACCCTTTGTAACAACCTGGATGGAACTGGAGTCCATTCTTCTAAGCAAAATATCGCAAGAATGGAAAAATCAACACCACATGTACTCACTGTTAAACTGGAACTAATCAATCAACACTCATGTGCACATATGGTAGTAAAACTCAGCAGAAACCAAGCAGGTGGAAGGGGATAGGGAGGATAGGTAAATTCACACAGTACATTGCATGCTGTCTTGATGATGGGCACACTTATAACTTTGACTCAAATGGCACAAAAGCAATTCATATAACCAAAACATTTTACCCCCACAATACTTCAAAATTAAAAATAGAAAGAAGGCCAGGTGCGGTGGCTCACGCCTGTAATCCTAGCACTCTGGGAGGCCGAGGCGGGCGGATTGCTCGAGGTCAGGAGTTAGAAACCAGCCTGAGCCAGAGCGAGACCCCGTCTCTATTATAAATAGAAAGAAACTAATTGGCTAACTAAAAATATATGTGTGTGTGTGTGTGTGTATATATATATATAAATATATATAATAAATATATATATATATATAAATTAGATGGTCATGGTGGCGCATGCTTGTAGTCCCAGCTACTCGGGAGGCTGAGGAAGGAGGATTGCTTGAGCCCAGGAGTTTGAAGTTGCTGTGAGCTAAGCTGACACCATGGCACTCTAGCCCGGGCAATAGAAGTGAGACTCAAAAAAAAAAAAAACACTTAGACTATTTGATTAAAAAAAAAACAATTCAGCCTAGCAGGTGGACCTAGCCTCCACTTGAGCATGGCCAAGAAACTCCAGATCAACTCACAAAATATCAGATTTGAAAAAGAACTTAGAAATCATCTCATTGAGCCTCATTATTTTATAGATTGAGAATTTGACAGTCCAAGAGGGTTAAATAAATCCTCCAAGGTTACTCATCTTTGGACTCCTCTAGGTATTTACCAAAGAAGGTCTCATACACACATTCATCAGCAACTATAGTACTTTAAAGTGGGGAAAATGGATATTTCTTCTCCTATAGGACAAGAGTCTGCAAACTACAGCCTGTGGGCCAAATCTGCCTGACCCAAATCTGACCATCAGGCCAAATCCAGCCCAGGGTGTGTTTATGTGTGTACCACCACCCACCAGCTGCCACCAACACCACCACTTAAGAAATTTTTTTTGAGGGAGAAAGGAAAGAAAGAGAAAAGAAGGAAGGAAAAAAAAGAGAAGGAGAAAGAGAGGAAGAAAGGGAGGGAAGAGAGGGGAGAGGAGGAAGAAGAGAAAGGAGAGGAGGGGAAAATTCGCAACAGATTCTACGTGGCCCGAAATGCCTAAATTATTTACTATCTGACCCCTTATAGAAAAAGTTTGCCAATCCCTGCCACAGAACACTATATAAAGGTGACAAGAACATCAGGCAATAAAATACTGAAACCTTTCTATTTATGGATCTATATTCTGACTCAGGCCAAGAGAAAATTGGAAGCAGATCTGTTTCATCTTATAAAAGGTTTGGTGTGGTAGACATTACTAATATGCAATAATACCCAGTTCTCTTTTACTTTGGGTACACAGAGAAATTCACTTCCCTGCCCCCTTGAAGTTAGGCATGGCCATGCAACAAGCTCTGATGGTGATAAAGGAAGTAGAAATGTTCCACTCAGGCTGAAATATCTAATTGCCAGTGCTGCAGACTCCTGGGCTTTCTAGGCTATAGCAAGCCTGCAGCCTCCCACTGAGCCGGCACGATGGTGGCGGCTGAAGAATGACTGCAGAGCCCCCTGCTGATCCAAATTGAAAATGCAGCACGCACAAGAAACACCTTCCTTAATAAACTGCTAATATTTAGGGGGGAGGTTGTTACCACAGCACACCTGGTCTAACCTGACTGATACAGCTAGTCTTTCAAGGGGGAAAACAGGAAATTGAAGATAAGTGCAAGAAGAGAGATCAATTGTCCAAAACCAGCTACATGGATATTCCAGTCTGGAGGAAACTCCAGATGTTCATATGTAATTCCGTTAACTGTTCGTTTTTCACAAAAAATAATCTTAAAGAAACTATGTTGACTATATTAACAAAACACTTGTATTATCCATGTCAGATTAAGAAAAAAGCTATGTCACAATCACCCAGTATTTCTAACCACTTTTCCTTATCAGCTGCACCATCATCATAAGCTATTTTTATTGCTGTTTTTTCCAAATGCAAAAAATGTGGATTTATGACTTATCATTTCTAAATAAAAACATTTGACTTGTTAATGTTTTAAAATAACATTTTAAAAGGAGAATCTCTTTTAAAGCCAGGCTATGGGAACAGCAGCCTCCCAGTCTATAATACACAGAGACATGTCTATCCAGTTCATGGCCATTGCAACCTAGTGAAAGCCCATTCCACAGCACGGATTTGTCCAGTTGGCAAAAACACTCACCAAGTGCTCCCAGAAGGGTCATCATTCCCAAAGGCACTGAAAGAGCCATCTTCCCTCTGATAAAGAAGTTCTCTCTGGTAACCTGAAGACACAAAAATGGACCAATATTCAACATCATCATAACTTGAAATGAATGAAAGTTTCTAATCATGACCCCATATTGAGAAAATATGGGCAGAGAAGGGTAAAGAAGAAATCAAACCAACAGCTCATATTGAGTACTCTCTATTTTAAGTGCTGTAAGAAATTTAAAATGCCAGAGCTTTTTGAGCAGAACGCATAAAATAAGAACTGCAATATCTAGCAAACAAAGTAAATTCAGAAAAATACTATAGCATGACACTTCCAGCTATTCAAAACCAAGCAAATTAAAGGCAGAGTTTTATTTAACTCTCTAATGTTCACCATAATGGTTTCAATGCTTCGTCGTCTAAAATAGTTTGCTACCTAAGAAGAATACTATTTAGGATATCAGAATTAAAGTTGAAGGATAAACTAGAAAGTAAACTATGAATAGTTAAACTATTCATAGGCCAGCAATAGAGAGGTGAAAATGCTAAATAATCTAAGACAATGGCTCTTAAATTTTTTGGCCATGGCCAACTGAGATAAATCAAAAGACCACAGGTCCACCTACCACACCATTCCATGTTTCTACTAAAAAAAACCAAAAAGGTACATGATGGCAGTAATGAACTATCAACATAGAAGTAAATTAGGAAGGGGGTTAAGGCTCATGTATCTGCTTTAATAAAGGCAGATGTTTCATATTTACAAAACAACTCACATAGGTCTCAAAGTCCAGTGACTGAGAAATCATAGGCTAAACGCTACAGGATTCACCAAACAACCCACAATAAACTAACTTACTAAAAATGAACTTAAAATAGGAATAATGTATCATTAAAAAGCAAGCATAAGCAGGAACATTCGCAGCTCAAGGCATTATCAATGATGCTCTGATAATCAAGAATCCTTCCTGAAAACTACAGGATTCCACCATTGGCAGAGGAGGGTGCACAGCCTGAGCTTGGCAGCATGGCTGGCAACCATGTTCCTTCAAGAAACGTTGAATTCAATCCCCGGTGAACTCTAGCAACAGACAAATTTTACTTTATGAATACTATATTTTAGAAGCAGCGATAACTATAAGTAACTATTCATATTTGACTAACAATAGCATGAGCTTTAATGGTTTTTTGTTTTTGTTTTTTTAGAGTCAGAGTCTCGCTTTGTTGCCCAGGCTAGAGTGAGTGCTGTGGCGTTAGCCTAGCTCACAGCAACCTCAAACTCCTGGGCTCAAGCGATCCTCCTGCCTCAGCCTCCCGAGTAACTGGGACTACAAGCATGAGCTACCATGCCCGGAAAATTTTTTCTATACATATTAGTTGGCCAATTAATTTCTTTCTATTTATAGTAGAGATGGGGGTCTCACTCTTGCTCAGGCTGGTTTCGAACTCCTGACCTTGAGCAATCCACCCACCTCGGCCTCCCAGAGTGCTAGGATTACAGGCGTGAGCCACCATGCCTGGCCGAGCTTTAATGGTTTAAATTACAGTTAATAGTTACTGTTAAATTACAGTTACTGTTTAACATACTGTTAAATGGTTATAGTTAAATTACAATTTAATGGTTTGAATTACAGTTAATCTGCTCTTGTCATTAAGTCTCAAACCTCCTTGAGCTATTCCATAAGAAACCCTAGATTCAGAGTATCTGACACAAGTAACAACAAGATAAAATGTGTGAGAAAACAAGATACCATGTTACATGGTAACCTTTAAGACTTACGGTAAAAGGAGTATAAACATTTGAAGTGATGACAGAATTTTGCTTAATTTGAAGAAGGGAGCATTAAATTATAATCTTTACGTTTATAACTGAGATATTATGGTACCGTAATTAAATAATCAACTGTTGTTCAACACTGCCTAGATGTCAGAAACTGTTCAAAGCCCTTTCAGGTATTAACTAAGGTAATTCTCACAACCCTATGATGTTAATGCTATTATTATCCCCTTTTTATAGATAATGAGACAAACTCAGAGAATACAGATACCATGTGACAGCCATAAAGCTGGTACGTAGTGAAGCTAAGAGTTACTCATGGTCAATCTGGCTCTAAAGTCACTGTCTGCTAGTAATTCACAGAGCTCTTTCAATGATTGAACATTATAATATTAATATAAGAAAAGTCCTCAGTACAGTACCTTTTACATGGCAAGCTGTCAATAAACAATAGGCATTAGTCTCTAACACACATATAGGGAAAGGCTTTCTAAGCAGATTTGACAAAACAAAAAAATTGATAAATTTGACCATACAGTTTTTAAACTTTTCCATGGCAAAACACACTATAAGCAAGGCTAAAAAAACAAGTAACAAATTGAAAGAAAGTGTTTTCAACATATAAGATGAATAAATAGCTAGTTAAATGATAATATACAAATTTGTATATGTTTATATATTAATATTATATATGTATAAACATACATATATAGAAAATTTTTTTAACTTAAGGGAAAAGATAAAAAGTCTTGTGGAGAAAAGAGAACAAAAGACAAGAACAGACAAGTCATAAAAGACAAAAATATAAAGACAAACTTTAATACGTGAAAACGTGTTCAACTTCACAATAGAAGAAATGCAAATTAAACCTACACTGGGATACCGCTTTTCACCCGTTAGATTAGCAAAGATTCAAAAGTCTGAGCATTCATTCTGTTGAGTGGACTGTACGGAAACCAGCGCTCATCCATTGCTAGAAGGAATTCAGAAGTGGCCACCTACTATAAAGCAGAATGTCTTACTCAACCTTTGACCCAATAATCCCACTTCTAGGAATCTACCCTGAAGATATACCTTCAACAAATCCAAAAATACACATGCACAAGATTATTCACTGCAGCATTATTTGTAATTGTAAAATATTGGAAACTACCTAAATGTGCAAAAATTGGAGATTGGTTGAATACATCATGGTACATACACACAATGAAGTATACCATGCAGCTATGAAAAAAGAATGAGGAATGTCTCTGTGAACTGATGCACAGTAATTTCCTGGGTATACTGTTGAGTAAAAAAGGCAAAGTCTAAAATTATATATATATATATATATATATACACAGACACACATATATAAATACACTATATATACCGTATAGTATATATAGTCTACTACCTTTTGTGTAAGAAAAAGAGGAAATAAGAAAACATACATGTATATGTTTACTTTTGCAAAAAGACAGAGAAGATAAACTAGAAACCAATGAGCTAGGTTACCCACAAGGAGTAGGCAGAAGGAAAAGGAAAGGGAGAGACACCACTTTGGATATATTTTCTAAAATAAGTGTGACTTTTGGAAGCATGTTAATGTTCTACATATTCAAAAACTAAAATAAACAAGAATGGGAAAAATTAAATGAAGACATTATCACTATCTAGTTTACTTTTATCATGTTTTAGTTCTCATATAACTTTGTAAAAAAACACCACAGTGCAGTGTCTCTTTTTTCAGAAGCAGTCAGGTATCACAGAAAAGCAGAATAACTTTTTAATGTTCACAAAGCAAATTAGCAAAAGAGTCCAGGACATTTTCCCTCAATTTTCAATTCAGGATTAAATTTACCAGATAGCCAGAGTTTAACTGTGAACTCAATCTAGTAGAAAAGAGGAAAGAAGAAAAGACAGGGGGCAGGGAGGGGAAAAGAGAAAAGAAGTTTGAAGCCCCGAAACACTACAGTAGGTGCTTCCGTGAAAGAAGGACCAACCTCAAGGAGAGGACCATGTGCCTCCCAGCCCCTGCATCCCATCAACAACTGTGGTTCCAAGTATGAGACATTGTGCAACTGGCCGGAGAGATGAGATCATGGAGATGAGATCAGTGCTTATGGAAATCACCCCTCAGGTGGCTGACCTCCAACATTCCCCATTAGTATCAACAACTAGCACTGTTCTTCCACTAGAGGCAGCCAGCCCAGGGGATAAGAGGCCACATAGAATCTCCAGTTGTGGAGTCAATTTCTTGAGCCAGCTTAGATAAAATGGAGAACCCAAACCACCAGATCTGCTCCCGTGGAAAAATAAAGGAGGGAATCAGAACCGAGAGAAGAACTGGTGGAAGCCTCCTGTGAGATTCCCTGTCTCATCCTAAACCAACCACAAATCACTGGAGAACCCTCAGCTGCTTGTTCTCCCAAGCATCCCAGGGTAGGAGGCCTAACTCCCATTCCACAAGCAGAAAAGGGTACTGCTGACTCGACTATAACGTTTGTTGTTAATGCAACAGCTCAACGTTCCAGTGTAGTCACCTAAGTTGGAGACTTTATCACAATAAATGAGAAAGGCAAAAACATAGTTTTCTCCAAAAGTTTATGAGGAAGAGTATCGCCTTTAAGTTAATAGTTTTATGAACAGCTCTTGAGTTTGGGAAGTAATAGTATCATCAGACTTCCAGACACTTCTGAAAATTGAAATACAGAAGTCATGAGCTATTAAGATAATAACCTATGAACAGCTATTTATAAGGGTTATATCAAATACATACTTATCTGGGTCATGAGTTTTCTTTGGAATAACCATGAATGTAAAATCCTCAGAATTTATCATAATTAAGATGAAAGCACTGTTCACAGAAACACATCAAAAAGTAACGTTCTGAACATAATTTGACTTGGTTTACTACAAGTGTCAAAATCCTATGTAAATAAAAGAAAAGTCAGCTCCTATGACTATATCAAGCATTTTCACCGGTAAAAAGCTGATAAAAAAAATATTCTCTGTACTAAAAAAACAAGTAATCATTATCAACTTCCTACTTTCTATGACATAAAATGGAAAATGAGAACTTTACAGTTTTTTTTTTAAGCTTCACTGTCACCTCTAGTTATACTCATGACCAACGATAGCATCAGAATTCTGAAGCCTACTTTTTCTTGTGTTTTCAACTCGACTTGGCCTGAGTCTCTCACTTAAAAAAATTGAGCTTCAGGCACTGTGATTTAAATATTTGAGGAAAACAAGTGATTTAAATCTTCAATTAGCAGGTTCAGGATTTCCAGTCCTTATCAAAAACAGTTTTCGTTTTATGGTTCTATTTTTCTTTTTGACAGCAAAGTGATGTCGCTGTTGTTTTGACCAAAAAAACAATGGGTTAGGTTACAGGGCTCCTGGGCCAAGCATGATTTAAGTAAAACAATGAGCCGTTCATAAATGACATTTAAATAATATAATCATGACTCATACCAAAGCCACTTTAATTTCTTAAAAAATAAAAAAACAACTACAGTATATTTAAAGGACTTTGGCAAATGTGACAGCAAAAGAAAAAACAGAGTTTCTGAAATGAGACACTGACTTCATAATGAAAAACATTGTACCAAGAAGCTTTTGTCCCCTACTTTGAAATATAATTTAGTTCAGCGTGTGAGATGATGTACTTTGGGGAGCCCCATTGTGCTGACTTTCACCAGCTGACTTCACCAAGAGTAACACACCAAAATCACTGGCCACGTTTCCTCGCTGATGAGAACATGCCCAGGTCAGGTGGAACTGCTGGTGTCCATAGATAATCACCACACTGTAGAAGCACTTCAGAGACCTTCTAGGCCCAATCTCCACATTGGGACGATGAACCTAAAGTCCAAAGCAGTTCATACTGATGGTAACTCATTCATCCATTCTGTATTTACTAAGGTGGCCACATAGCAACACAATGAAGAAGGGATTAAACATGGCCCCCACTGTCACAGAGCCTGCCCTCTAAGTGCAGAAGGCAGATGATAGGATTATTTTATTTTTTTTTAATTATAATAAATAGAAATTTTACTTTCTTTTTTATATCTTTACTAACACTTAATTCAGAATGCAGTGAGAATAGGATAATTTTAAATAATGTTAAGTGAAAAAAATAAAATGGAGAAGCGTAAATGAGAGTTATTCACTGGTCAAGGAAGGCTTCTCTGAAGAAAACACCACCTGAATGATAAAAAGGAGGCGGCCATGGAAAGATCTGGGAAGGGCATTCCAGGAGAAGAGGAACAAGCCTCGAGGCCCTGGCGTGCTGGGGAGCTGGGAGGGCTCCAGATGCAGCCACCAGGGGAGCCCAGAGTGGCGCCCAAAGAGGCCAGAGAGGGAGGCCCAGCCAGTTCACGCAGGATCTTGAAGGCCGAGGCCAGGAACCCACTGGAGGATTTTAAGCAAGCACGTGGCAGGATCTTGATGTTTACAAAAGTTCCCTTTTCTCTCACGTGGACAGTGTAGCTAAGGACAGCCAACACAGAAGCGGAGAGACAGCTCAGGAAGCCACTGGTGCAGGGCAGGTGACCAATGCTTCTGTTTGAATGGAGCAACTAACGGAAGAATGGAGAGAAGTGGAAGCCTTTTCCCATTTGTTTTTAGAGACAGAATGGACAGGATTTACTTGCTGACTTTAGACCCTAGCTCCAGTTAGAAGCAACTAACACTACTACAGCTGACACTTGTGCGCTTACTATGTGTGGAATAAAATGCTAAGACATCTCATTTAATCCTCAAAACAACCTCACCAAAGGGGTTCTTTTCTTACCCCTGTCTTACAGGTGAGAAAATGGAGCCTCTGAGAGGCTGTGGAAACCGGCCCAAGGGCTGGCCAGGAGTCAGGGCGCAGGTCTGACTGCCTCCACCGCCAGGCTGGAACCTCCAGCCTCTACATTCTCCCCAGGGGAGACTCCCCTGTGTTACAGCAGTGTGCTCATCATTCTGAACAATCTGGAAGATTCTTTGGCATTTAGAGAACAATGCTTTTTTTGCCCTCTGGCCACTCTATACTTTCTTTTTTTTTTTTTTTTTTTTTTTTTTTGAGACAGAGTCTCACTCTGTTGCCCTGGTTAGAGTGTCATGGCATCAGCCTAGCTCACAGCAACCTCAAACGCTTGGGCTCAGGTGATCCTCCTGCCTCAGCCTCCCGAGTAGCTGGGACTACAGGCATGCGCCTCCATGCCCGGCTAACTTTTTCTATATATATTTTTAGTTGGCCAATTGATTTCTTTCTGTTTTTTTTAGTAGAGACGGGGTCTCACTCTTGCTCAGGCTGGTTTCAAACTCCCGACCTTGAGCAATCCTCCTGCCTCGGACTCTCAGAGTGTTAGGATTACAGGCGTGAGCCACCGCACCCAGCCCACTCTATACTTTCTAACGACCAACAGACGTGAGGAAGGCTCCCAAGCAGTCAGCAGAGATGCCTAGAGGGGCTTCTTTGAAAAACTACAGTGTGGCAGCCACCTGGTCAAGACTAGCCTGAAAGACCAGTGCTGCTTCTGGGAAAGAACAGATACTGAGGATTTGAGCCACTAATTTTAGGACAGCTGCTGACCCAGAGCAATATATCTAGGACACAAACTCAAATTATTTTTAAGCAATGAGTTATCGCTCCTTAAATGGTTCAAGCTATTTAAAATTTATCCTCTTTTTAAACCATTACTATTTGATTAGGCAAAGTGACAGTTCAAAAAGCATATATATATATATGAAATTATGTGGCATTTTCAAAGATATTTTACTTTATGAAAATATCCCAAAGAATGCATACCAAATTATAAAGCACTAATCTAATTCCTATGTATGTATTTTTTTTTAAGACACAGTCTTGCTCTGTCTCCTGGGTAGAGTGCAGAGGTATCATCGTAGCTCACAGTAACCTCAAACTCCTGGGCTCAAGAGATCCTCCTGCCTCAGCCTCCAGAGTAGCTGGGACTACAGGCGTGCCCCAAGACGCCAAGATAATCTTTCTATTTTTAGTAGAGACGGAGTCTTGCTGAGGCTGGTCTTCAACTCCTCAGCTTAAGCAATCCTCCCACCTCAGTCTCCCAGAGTGCTAGGGTTACAGGCGTGAGCACTGGCCTAATTCCTGTGTACTTTCTACTAGAAACCAAACAAACTAAATCTTCAATACAAATTGGCATCTTATTTTCAAAAGGTGCAAAATTGTTATAATTTGGGATTATAACAATCCCAATTTTTTTTTACTTATCTCCTTAATTATAGCCATTAGGCCAATGTATAAAGATCTCATTTGGTTTTAGCATGGCACACAATATGCCACAGAGACCACTTGGCGCCACTTCTTAAACTTTATTATACTTAAAATTTTTAAAAAGCAGTTCTTGAGTGTGTGTGTGTGTATATATATATATATATACACACACATACATATGACTGATATATAATATGACTGATTATATGACTGATCCACAAACATGTACAAAGAAGGATAATTTTACACAGGCAATTCTGTACAGAAAACACCAACTTTTCTGATGCTTTTAAAAAATAAATAAATAAATAAATAAATAAATAAATAAAAAATTCACCAAACTGATGCTTTAAAAAATAAATAAATAAATAAATTAAAAAAAAAAAAACACCAACTTTTGCCAGATCTTTGAGAATTTCCCAGAGGACCTAACCACCTCCTGGGTTTGAGGGCCGGCCACAGTGTCTTCAGGGCTTGGCCATAATCAGAGGGTAAACATGCCATTATGTCCTTCCCCACTCAGAACTCAAGTCCCGCTCAGCCCTGACTCCAAACCCTGGTCTCCTTTGATCTGTCGTCTCACGCACTGCAATCGTCCCTGACTCACAACCCCTTGCCCCCCACTCAGCCTTCGTCTGTGTCATCCTACCCCGGGGAGATCTTTGGACACTGACTCCAGCCCATTTACTAGAACCCAACACTGTACCACTCACTGCAGTCTAATCCTACACCCCAGCATCTAACATTTTCTGTCTCCTTCCCTACAGGACCCCCTGTTTCTCCATCTTATCAGAATCCCCATTGAGACCTCTGGCACATTGGTGGTACTCAAGCATCTTGGCCCAATTCTTGGTCCTTCCCATCCTAGCCCTTTGCTTCGAACAATCCAAGAATGTTGTAAACTAAAATTATCCCACAGTGTGCTGAGGAAGAGAGTTAACTCCAGAGCCAGACCACTGGCGGGGTGGGGGAGGAGTTAACTATGAGCAAGTTATTTAACTTCCCTGTGCCTCACTTTCCTCATCTTTAAAATGGAAATAATAACAGTGCACCCATCTCATAAGAGTTTTTGCAAAAATTAAATGAAACATGGAAAACATTTAAACAGTGTTAGTTGCTATTACTATTATTACACAGAATTAGTTTAGGATAAACAGGTGGCTACATAACGAGGCAACCTGGAAGAAAGGTTTACATTAAAATGGTGTCTTTACTGAGTTTTCGAATTCTTCTATAGAAAAGTTAGCAAAACAGTTAATAGCTTGCCTCTACTTTGCATTTAACTCATTTGTTATTAAAAAAACAAAAACAAAAAATTAGGAGTTGGAAAGTGTTGAGCTTTATTTTTCTTAGATTAACTGAATAAGCATTTCTATTCATGTTGTATGAACCCTTCTAATGCTCATGAGTTTGATGGACAGGATATATCAGCATAGATCATATAAACTGTGCAGAGAGAAACACTCAGCCACATACAGAGATCTTGCTAGAGGTGCCCTGATAAGGGGAAATGCAAAACTGGGATGGTAACTTTGGGTTGGCTTCTGGAGTCTTTCAGGAAACCAAACTTGCAGTATTAATCACATCTCACAACACTTCATTTTCTCCTAAGTGTGGAAGTTCAAAGCATGAATTGGGAGTCTGAATCCCAGCTCTGCCACTTACTGGCTATATGACCCTGGACAAGCCAGTTAACTGTTCTGTGCCTCAGCTTCCTCATCTGTAAAAAGTAGATGGTACTATTAATAACACTCACTGTGAGCATTCAGTGAGAGATGAGATGTAAAGTGCTTAGAACACAGTCTGCCACACAGCAAGCACTCGACTCACCTTAACTGTTGCTATTAGCAAGCTGCTGACACAAGTCACCTGATGTCTGTGGACAGTTTCCACCTCTCAAGGGATCAAGGTAGAGTCATCACTGGTGTCGCATTTTCTGAGAGGCCAGCAGGTCCTTCCCATACAACCATTTCTCTCCTGACCCCATCTGTTTAACATTTTAAATGTATGGAGAAGGTCCCGCCACAAGACCTCATGTGTTTATGTACACACCTTCTTCTCCACCGAGCAATGAATTCCTTAAGAAGAAAGGCCCTGACTCCCTGTGTCCTTGGTGTTAGAACTGATCCTGGCACTAAGAGACACTCCATATTTGTGTAATGAACAAATGGATGAGCATTCTTTTAGATTTTTAAAGAGTTTTAAATTTCAGATCCATTATTATAATAAAACCCCTTCCAGAAACTAAGTCCTTAAAACACTACTAACAAACACCTTAGCAGCAATGAGTGAATAGTTAGCTGAAGGAAGAATGGTAACAGCCTCCCACTGCTTGCACTTCCGGCTTGTTTCAACACCATCTAGACCCATCATCACTCACCAAAGACAAAATCTGTATAGTCTGAAATATGGTCTAGAGTGAACCCTGACTGAAAAAAAAAAAAAGAAAGAAACTTTTTTTTTCTACAAACAAAAGTAGGTTTCTAAAATGCTTACCTTGCCTCATAAATGAAAGGGCTTTTTCTTTTAAGTTATCTGTCAGTTGTCTCTTTTTAGTCAGATAATCCAAAACGTAAATATTTGGAGCGAAATTTATCATGTTCTGTTCACCACAGCCATAAGGCATCCGAATCAATGAGGCTAAGCCGTTGATGGAAGGACCGAGGACATCTCCTGGAAGCACAAAACATTAAATTCATTCAGTGAATACTCAGTGTTACCTACCGATGTCGAAGAGACTTCCACTGAAGACAGAAGGCATTTGTCATTAAAGCCATGATTATTCCACTGCTTGGAACAAAGTAGAAACTTTACATCAAGATTTAGGAAGACTGGTCAAAAAAGTAGCACTATAGTGGTACTGGATTTGTAGATCATGTGATTAATTAGAAGACTTTTAGATCAGTTAAAGATAAGGCATAAATTAGGAAAAAAATAATTTTTTTTAAGTCTTGAACCAATATGTCAGGAATTAACTATTAGGACACCACCATTCTTACACAGGAAAGAACTGTTTTATTATTAGTACTCTTCACATAAACAGAACTTTATTCTGATTTCTTACTGACAGTACACTACAAGTACTTGAGAAATGATATTTTTTAAAAGAGCAGGGATTGTAGTGTTTCTCAATGCTTTCTATTGAGCAATAACAAAGTAGAAATAACAAGTATAAGTATTTCAAGGACTCTCAGTATCAAAAAGGATTATGGATATTCTTCAAAGTTAGTAATCTAAAATTAAACAAAACACATGCTTAAACAACTCTTCTACTCACATCCTAACACCATGACTCAGGAAAATTAATAAAAATTCAGAACTATGAAGGCTGAGTTCTAATTTTGACCCTGCTGTTTTAAGCTGTATGAAGAAGAGTATCCTTTTCTGTAGTTTGTTTTGAAAACTTACACCAAACCAAATACAAATACCTAGTGAAAATCTGATCCTAAAAAAGTGAATACAGGCCGGGCGTGGTGGCTCACGCCTGTAATCCTAGCTCTCTGGGAGGCCGAGGTGGGCGGATTGCTCGAGGTCAGGAGTTCGAAACCAGCCTGAGCAAGAGCAAACCCGTCTCTACTATAAATAGAAAGAAATTAATTGGCCAACTAATATATACAAAAAATTAGCCGGGCATGGTGGCGAATGCCTGTAGTCCCAGCTACTTGGGAGGCTGAGGCAGGAGGATTGCTTGAGCCAGGAGTTTGAGGTTGCTGTGAGCTAGGCTGACGCCACCGCACTCACTCTAGCCTGGGCAACAAAGCAGACTCTGTCTCAAAAAAAAAAAAAAAAAGTGAATACAAAAAACAGTAAAATACCTCTTTCAGGTGAATAGGTAGCAGCCATGCCAATTTGTCTTAAACTTTAGATGTTGACACAAAGGAATATATAGAGCTTATATTATTACCACTGCAGGTTATGTTTTCAATATTCAAAGTGAATAGAAACTTAGACTCTCAAAGTTCAAAGCAGCAAGCTAATATTCATACATCCTGGGCTACAGAATAAGTTTAAAAAAAAAAAAAAAAACATATAAAAATAAAATTTGAAAATCTGTTCTTTACATCAGGCATAAAAATTAAGCCTTAGAATATTTCTATGACCATAGATAGACTCATTCGGAAGTACAGAGTAGTGGTATACATTTAAAATTCAAGGGCAAGGCAGGCACAGTGACTCACACCTGTAATCCTAGCACTTTGGGAGGCCTAGCAAGATGGGAAGACTGCTTCAGGCTTGGAGTTTATGACCAGCCTGAGCAACACAGTGAGACCCCATCTCTAAAAAAAATATAAAACTTTGGTGATCCTGACAATGCATGCCTATAGTCCCTGCTACTAAGGAGGCTGAGGCAGGAGGATCGTTTGAGCCCAGGAGTTTGAGGCTGCAGTGTGACATATAATGACATTCCTGCATTGTAGCCCAGGCAACAGAGTGAGACCCTGTCTCAAAAACAATAAATAAATAAAATAAAATTCAATAAATTCATGTATGTGTGAATATACTGCATCTCTCAGCAGCCCAACACTGTGGGAGATGCTTAGGCAGAATTTATTCCCTTAAACAGAGAGTTTACATAATTCTTTCTAAGAACTGGCCAGGGCAGAGGCTCAGGCCTGTAGTTCCAGCTACTCAAGAATGAGGCAAAAGGATTCCTTGAGGCTGGGAGTGGAGTCCAGCCTCAGGGCAACATAGGAAGACACTGCCTCTTAAAAAAAAAAAAAAAAAAAAGAATTATATCTGAGACTCCAAATAAAGTCTTCTGTCTAGGGATTGGATGTTTGGAGTTGTAATGAAAAGCATTACATATGCAGGTAAAATGTAAAAGAATTCTAAAAAAATGCCTTAGGTCCTAATGCTTTAAAGACCTAACAAACTATTTATATGCCATTAATTATAACATTTTCTTCAGTTATTCATAAGGCACAATTACATAAACAAACCATTTGTGATGGTTAATTTTATGTGTCAACTTGAGTGGACTACAGGCTGCCCACATTAAACACAGTTTCTGGGTGTGTCTGTGAGGGTGTTTCTGAATGAGATTAGCATTTGAATTAGTGAACTCATCAAATTTGATTGCCTTCACCTAAGTGGTTGGACTTCATTCAATCTGCTGAGTGCCTGAATAGAACCAAAGACAGAGGAAGGAGGAATTCACTCCTTTTTTTTCCTGCTTCACTGCTTGAGCTGAACATCTCATCTCATCTTCTCCAGCCCTCAGACTGGGATTTACATCATTAGCTCCCCTGGTTCTCAGGGACTCACTGAGCTACATCATCAGCTTTTCTGGGTTTCCAGCTTGCAAAAGCAAATCATGAGATTTCTCAGCTTTTATAATCACATGAGCCAATCTTATATATATTATTGGTTCTGTTTCTCTGAAGAACCCTGACTAATACACCATTTGTGTAGAAGCTATATTTAATTCAAAAGTACTTTGGGCATGGTGAATATAGTTAGTAAAAAGAGTATTGTACATTTCAAATTTGCTAAGAGTAAATTTCAAACGTTCTCATCACAAAAAAAATTTAAGTATTTAAGGTGATGGATATGTTAACCAGTTTGATTTACTTATTCCACATTATATTCATAAATCAAACATCACATTGTACCCCATAAATTCATACAATTATAAGCTGTCAATTTTTTTAAAAGCACTTTTAGGTTATGGACATGACTAAAGTCAGTGAGTGGCTTCCTACTTATAAAGGTTACTCGTATCCTGCAGAGAACTGCTCGAGACGGTAGTTTTCAACCTTTGGTTGTCAGAATCACTGGTGAAACTCAGCCATAGCCCAAGAAATTCTGACTTAGTAGGTGTAGAGTAGAGCCCAGATATTCATATTTTGACCAATTTCCTTAGAAGATTCTGATATTCACCAGGGGTAGAAACCCACAGAATCCAGAAACTTTGCTCTCAAAATAACCTCTCTCTCCAGCCACAGGGTAGTGAGGCCTTGCTACTTTATAAAATTTGGTCTGCAAATTAATGGTGTTCATGTTATTCTTACAAATTTTTATAATTTCAAGTTTAATAAATATACTAACAAATCAAAAAAAAAAAAAAAGAAGCATCACCATCACCTGGAAACTTGTTAGAAATGCAGAATCTCAGGCCCCACCCTACACCTACTAAACCACAATTTGCTTTTAAACAAGATCCCCAGGTGATTCATATGTACTTTAAAGACTGAGCAGAATTGGTCTAGGATACATAATTTGCTAGCTTTTGTACTGTAATCAGTAGTTGGGACCAATTAAAAACTTTTGCAATCTCTTCTCATTAGGACTAAATAAGAAATTACATCTATAAATAAGTGAACAATGTATATTATCATATACAAATAAACCAATAGATGGCAACATAATCTATCCTTACCAAATGCGGCGATCTGAACTCTTTCACTGCCAGTCACTGTATCAGGAGGAAATGAGAAACTCAAAGTTTTCAGGGTACTTTGTTGCTTGTCAGTTAAATCTAATAAGATGGATTGTGAATATGGTTTTTCTATTCCTTCAGCCTGTTGAAAAAAAAGAACACAAAGAACATGGTCTCTACTCATCTGTTTATAGAGAGCTGTATGTAGACGTGAAGACAAACATCCAACCTGTTGTACCTGTGGTTTGTGTATGCCTAGATAAGTACCTACCATTTCTTCTTTTTCTTCCTTAAATTAGGTATTTTATTTAAATAAGTAATATAAACATTAATTTCACAGAATGAGTTTTTCCTTTAAATTTGTATTACTACAAATTGCCATAACTTTGATTACTTTTTTCTACTTTTAGATTTTCTCACTAAATACAGTACCCTGCATTAACTGAAATGTGCTTTTCAACAGGATCTGAACTTAATTGGCACCGTTTCCTTGGAACTAAATTAAATCTGATGACATATTTAAGTACCTACCATTTCTTGATTCTTCAAATCTTTTAATGTTTACTTTCTAGTTAAATTAGACAAAACATATCACAGAATGACCATGAAAATGACAAAGGAAAAGCTGAAAATGTAATAAGAAAAACCCTCTGAGGTAGTTCCTATTATTAGCCAAAGACAGGAATTAAATACCTTCACTAAAGTCTTACTTGGCAGAGCTGGGATTCAAGCCCAGGGCTGTCTCACTCCAGAACACAAGTGCTTACCCACTGTGCCGAGTTATCTTTTTGTACAGAATGTCTTCTCTGAAAAAGAACCTACAAAATCTCTTCTACCTGCACTGTGAAATTCCAATATTCCAGATATACATATCACCTTGACCATGATTTAACAAGATCCAATGTAACACAGTTTGTAGGTGTAAATGACTATAAAAGAGATTTTATGATCTTTATAGTCAACTTCTGATTAAATTCAAAGAGGAAATTGACAATTATTTCTAAAACACATGTGCAATATATTCTATATATACAGATGAGAAAATCATTAGGCACTGGGGAAGAGACAACCTATTAGATTTCCCAATAAATTGAACCAAGAGAAGAAACTTCTGTTTCCTTCCAATTACGTATTTCCATTTCATTTATTTAAGACTTCAAATCTGTACCTTTACTAAAATCCTCTGGGTGACGGCATCAGAAGCAGTGGGTGAAACCGCTGCAACCGTGATAGGGATTTCTCCCAGATGTGTTGGCCTCACGGGGAAAACAACAGTTGCCCCATCCTCACGGGGAACCAGAATGGTCTGCTGGTGTCCTGTGGCATTTATTTCATTCGAAGTCATTAGAATATCAAATTGGTCACTTTTCTCAATGATCACCTTAACCTGGAAGAAAAAAAAAAAATCAAACGTTATATATAATAAATTCTCTCCAGTAAAGTGTTGTTTTATCACCACCCTAAGTGCTGCTAAATCTGTGAGGCTCAAGACAACCTAGAAAGAAGGCATTTCTTTTCTATGCTTTCTCCCTCTACCTCAAGATATGGGGGGATGGGGCTTCTTTAGCTCATTTCCAGTTCTCCCACTAACATTAAATTCTCTCATTATCTGAAGCCATTATGTGGTAAGGATGTGCATGGAAACGCCATTTCATATATTGGTATCCCCACCAGCCTCACTTAACTCTGTCGTCCTAGGACACACCGGTCCCATTAGAAAAATATGAGACAAACAAGATAAAATATTATTCATTCATTGAGAGTCTCTGGAAAAACTATTCCAACGAAAGCATGACTCAGACATAAGTCCATAAGCTCATAAGTATGAAGCATATCTTGGTTATAAACTTTTGTAAATTATCCCAAAGTTTCCAGCCTCATCAAGAATAACATTTCTCCACTCTGGGAGGCTGAGACAGGAGGATCGCTCAAGGTCAGGAGTTCAAAACCAGCCTGACCAAGAGCGAGACCCCATCTTTACTAAAAATAGAAAGAAATTAATTGGCCAACTAAAAATATATAGAAAAAATTAGCCGGGCATGGTGGCACATGCCTGTAGTCCCAGCTACTCAGAAGGCTGAGGCAGCAGGATTGCTTGAGCCCAGGAGTTTGAGGTTGCTGTGAGCTAGGCTGAGGCCACGGCACTCACTCTAGCCTGGGCAACAAAGCGAGACTCTGTCTCAAAAAAAAAAAAAAAAAAAAGAATAACATTTCTCTAGGCCTTACATTTCATGAATTGTTTTCCCATTTATTTTCTCATCTGCTTCTCAAAATAATTTTTGTAGAGATAATAATTATGATTCCCATTTCACCAATGAGGAAACTACAATTATAATAAGTTATTTGCTGACAAGTGGTAGACTAGACATTGAATCTGGGCCTTCTGACTCTTTTGCTTGTTACATTGTACCATGATGATTAAAAGGTAAAGTTAAAAAATAAAATAAAAATAATAATAAACCAATTTTCTCTATAGATAGAGTACCTTAAAGAGATATAAAGCTAATTGTAATACAAATCCATACTTGTTCCAGGGGAAAAAGAATCAATCATTTAGTGAACACTGTTGTGGGCACGATACAGTGGGAACTGTAATGTGCCTTCCAGGGAAATGACTAGCTAAGGAGACACAAGGCACATGACTCAAAAGGTAAATCTGGCTCGAAGTGGTGGCTCACGCCTATAATCTTAGCACTTTGGGAGACCAAGGTGGGAGAATCCCTTGAGGCTAGGAGTTCAAGACCAGGCTAGGCAATTATGGGGAGATAATTCTTTAAAGAATGGTTATTTTGAAGGCTCTAGGCCCGACTTCTTAGAAATAGCCCCTTAGCTAGGCCTCGACATAGAAATCGCTCTGAGAATCATCTTAGGCTATGAGCTTGTGAACCCACTCCTCTCAAAATGCTGGTGAAATGCCTGGTGTCTTTGAGGATAGTGAAATTATGGTAAAAGAACCCTTCAAGTACTGATTTTTTCTACACTGGGGATAGCTACTCCTCGAAAAACCCAGGTGAGCGTGCCTAAGCACAAATAGCAAGACTCCATCTCCACAAAAAAAGTTTTTAAAAATAGCCAGGCATGGTGGCACACACCTATGGCCCTAGCTACTTGGGAGGCTGAGGCAGGAGGATCGCTTGAGCCCAGGAGTTTGAGGCTGCAGAGAGCCATGATCATGCCATTGCACTCCAGCCAAACCTTGTCTCTAAAAAAAGAGAAAAGTAAACCCTGGAAAATACAATGCACATGTAAACATGGGGCCTACAGAATCATAACAGAATAAGTGAAATGCTTCAAGAAATGCAACTTAGTTTCAAGCCAGATCATGAAGAGAGTAACTTCTTGTCAACCGCAGTGGACACAGAATGGCAGTGAGAAGTGACAACCCATCTAAATGTGGGAAGCACAGGGGAAAATGCAGAAAGGCAGGAAAGAGAAAGGCATGCCTCAGAGACAATAAAAAAGATACATGGCTAAAGTGGACAACCTGTGCTGGAAATTAAGGAAAGAATGCTCAGACATGCTAAGGATATCCTTAGACATTGATTAGCAGAGGAAATCATTGACAAAAATATGTGTATTTTTAATCTCCCGGAAATATATAAAATGCTTAGAAGGCCAGATGTTCAGACACTACACAACCCAATCCCGGCATGTTATCTCCATTTTCTCATGAAGTATAACTGATCAACAAAGCCTTGAATATATTACCTCAGTGGCATCTTTCAAATAATTGAATATGGTTATTTCCAAAGCAAATTCTTCACCTCTTGTAACAGAATAGGGAAGATTCAGAAAAATGAAAAATGGTTGGAAGGCTTGCAGCTGGAAAAAAATACAATGAGTACATATTTTTTATTCAGGTCAAAATTCTTCACTTGCCTACTGAGATACATATTATAATATTTTGTTATACATTACTTTCCTTTTATTTCTCCTTAGTATTTCACTTGGAGTAACATACTGATTTTTTTGAAAAAATCACGTATGTAGGTATGTTATACTTTCTATGAATTTCATTTTGGGATTGTAAAAAGGCAACACAAAGTATCTATTATTAAAAAAAGGTGCAACAGAAGTGAAAGCTACTGGCCTAAGGCCTCCCATGGTCATTATACTCCTCTTGCTAGTGACTAGTTGAAGAAACAACACATGACACAATTTGGCCATAAACTGATGTGAAGCAACGTTGGCTAGGACACATCTGGAGAAGTTCTGCTCATCCTTTATAGGGGACACATGGAAAGACTCCCTCTTCTGCCCTTTGGGGTGGGTAGATCAGGTCAATAATAAACGTTTCTATATGAATCTAAATATTGACACTTCACACATTCTGCGGTTTAATACAGCTCATGTTCTAAAATACAAAACAGATGAAAAGCAAAAGGCAAAGCCAAGTAATCTCCAAACTGTGACAAACATCATAAGCAATCATTGTCTAAAACTCCACTGAGGAGTGCCTTTCTTAGTTTAATGACACTGTAACACTCAGTAAGCACCCCTTTAATGGAATACCTCCACTGGAGCAGTTGTTAGTCCAAGACCTAGGTCCTCAGAGATCACAAAACCAGTAGCCACCCAAGAAGTGATAGAATCAGGTACAGTGACTTCAAATTCCTGGAAAATCCTGGATCTGAAGTCAAAGATAAACATAAAAATCACAAAACATTTCAAAATAAATCAACATAACCTAAACTATTTTGGGAAGAATTTAAATTTTCCATATCATTTACATATCTACATTTAAAACTATTTAAAAGATTTAAACATAAAACAGTAGATCCTAAGTTCTCAAGGAATAGATCATTATAATTTCATAATACTGCATACTGACCTATATTCTAATAAAATCTTTTACAATGTTTCTATTTCAGAATGACCATTATTTTTTCATAAATTTTGCATACAGAATAAAACATATTTTCAAACCTGAACTTCAATTTTTTTCTCTAAGTTTACAGAAAGCTTTTTTCTCTATATCCCTGTCAATGCTGTTATTTATATTTTTTTGAGATTTGAGTCATATCTTAGCTCACTTATCCCTAAATGGCTGACTGTAGAATACCATGTAGATCTCATGATTTACCTAAGAACAATGAGACTTCAAAGAAGTTAAAATCACCCTTCACTTTAAAAAAAAAGACCTATCTCTCCCACCACAATTTGCATGTGGCTTTACCAAATACTGTACTTAGATTCAATAAACATAATTCTAAAACAAAAACCTCTTGGTCTATTTAGTTCTGAATCACATTATGTTTGTACTTAAACATTAGAAATACATCTATGGCCGGGCGCAGTGGCTCACGCCTGTAATGCTACCACTCTGGGAGGCTGAGGCAGATGAATTGCTTGAGGTCAGGAGTTCGAAACCAGCCTGAGCAAGAGCGAGACCCCATCTCTACTATAAATAGAAAGAAATTAATTGGCCAACTAATATATATATGAAAAATTAGCCAGGCATGGTAGCGCATGCCTGTAGACCCAGCTACTCGGGAGGTTGAGGCAGCAGGATTGCTTGAGCCAAGGAGTTTTAAAGGTTGCTGTGAGCTAGGCTGACACCACAGCACTCACTCTAGCCTGGGCAACAAAGTGAGACTCTGTCTCAAAAAAAAAAAAAAATACATCTAAACTTATTTAAAACAAACACTAAACAAAATATATATGGCAAAGAACTTTATAAATTTTTACCCCATTTTGGTGTCCAGCCAAATCCAAGTCTCTGGAAAATGCTTTCTGACACGTGGATTGCTAACTGAAGAAAGGTCATGAATGTCTACCGTGTATCCTTCATTTTTCTCCACAAACCTCTCAGAATATTCTAGACTGTCATCTGTAAATAGACATTGACAATGGTTAGGAAAACAGTCGCTAGAGAGGGTGAACTGTAAACTTCGTGCACAGAGTGAATGTCGATCACTTAAGAAGGTTTTAAGGGACGTAAATACACCAGTGAGAATGTTAGGTTTCTCCTATTACAGTGAAATTGTAGAAGAAGGATTTCAGAAAAGTATTACTAACAATAGAATGAGTTTTACAGTGGGTATCAGGCAGGAGTTGATAAGTAAAGAAGAACAAAGATGGGTTAAAGTGGAGACTGACAAATGAAAAAAGAAAGATGCTTGGAAGGTTGTCTAAGATAGAGGATTATATGAGGAAAGCAAAATGTACCACACATCTTTAATACATAGAGGTGAATGACTTCATAAATCTTTAAGACTATCAAATTATCTTTTAAGCTTCAGGACAGAGGTTCAGGTGTCCCATGGTGGCCAGAATCAGCCCAAAGAGACCCTGGGGGCTTAGAAATAACTGAGAACGCCTGACAGAAACAAGGAATTCAGGGATAGAAACTGTGAAATTCAGGAATAGAAACTTCTGGAAGCTTTTCCAAATGATGTTAGTATAAATTTACCTGAAAGAAAAGAGAATAACTTCTACAGTTAACCATTCTTATTTGTACATTTCCTTCCATCAGAACATTTTATGGCCTCTTGCTAAAAGCACACTTATTACTGGGTGGCCAACTCTATTTAGCAATTCAAGGAACTAGGATATACAGATATGACCCTGGCCAAGAAGAGTTCATATTGATGAGGGGTGTGTGTGTGTGTGTGTGAATGTGTGTACCAGCATACTTTATGTCATCTGGGCTATTGTCTAGAAGAACATTAAAAAGCTAGAGAACAAAAATGTTTCAAAAATATATTGCTCCTTTTAACTAATTCCAAAATAATAGCAAGGCTTGTGACACAAACTGGAAGCACAGGACCTTCTAATATGTCCAAAATATAACTACCTCAAGGAATTACAGAGAATAAATAGAAAGATTTATTTCAAAGACCTTGACAGGAGCCCAGAAGACCATTCCATGTCATGGTCTAGATATACTTCCAAGTACATTAAACTCCAAACATCTTAGGACAAGAGAACAGAAACTGAAAATCATAATATCCATAGTCAACCAGAAAATACCCATACTTATATATTAATAAGTAATGCTGAAGATATGAGGTGAAAGACAAGTATTTTATAAGCACGTTGTCAGGTTTTACTTACAAACGCCATCAATATAACCTTCTGTAAGGTTTGCATCTGTCAATACCCAGAGTCCACATTCCTAGAAAGAAAAATTTTAATTTTCTTTTAAAAACACAAGTTTAAATGCTAAGTTACCTCAGCAGGCTGCCACACTCCTGACTCACTCTTAGTCATTTTACAGTGCTTAGGTACACATGTGCACATATATTTGAACTCTTTCTCTTTCTCAACTCTTTCTCTCTCAGACACACACCCAAACACACATATTCACATGAATAAACAAACATCGTCACATGAATAAACAGCCATTTCAAAGTCAAGGAAAATCTATAAAATATATTTATAAGGAAATGTGTACACACACACACACATATATATATGAAAGAAATCGGTTTTTTTTTTTAGACTAGCCAAGTACAGTAGTGAGGGAATTGTTTAATGGCAATTCCATTAATTTCTTTCATGGTGAATGTTTCCATTTGCTTTTTTTTTTTTTTTTAGACAGAGTCTCGCTTTGTTGCCCAGGCTAGAGTGAGTGCCGTGGCGTCAGCCTAGCTCACAGCAACCTCAAACTCCTGGGCTCAAGCAATCCCTCTGCCTCGGCCTCCCGAGTAGCTGGAACTACAGGCATGTGCCACCATGCCCGGCTAATTTTTTCTATATGTATTAGTTGGCCAATTAATTTCTTTCTATTTATAGTAGAGACGGGGTCTCGCTCTTGCTCAGGCTGGTTTCAAACTCCAGACCTCAAGCAATCCGCCTGCCTCGGCCCCCCCCAGAGTGTTAGGATTACAGGCGTGAGCCACTGCACCCAGCCTCCATTTGCTTTTAAAGCTGGAAGGATGATTACCTTTTCATTTCAAATTACACTTATATAACACTGTCCTCCAGTGACACATTTAATAAAAGGTTAACATTTCATAATGATCATTAATTCTGAAGGTGCTTCCAATTGTAAAAGATATAGCAAAGTAAACATACCTGAAAGACTGCAAAAGAATTCACAAACATGCCTAAATAATAGCCTGTGTTATAAAACTCCAACTCATGGACCACCTAAGGAGAAGATAAAATACACAGAATGAATGTATTCATATCAACCTTTCACAATATTTCTTATAAGTAACTTAGATAAGACATAGCCCTCATGCTTATCAAATCTAAAAGTGACACAAATCAAGGAGTAATGAATATGCAAATGCTTTGTTCATGAGTCAATCAGTCAAAACTACATTTTTTTTTTATTTAATCTTAATTTCACTCTTTTCAGCAACTCAGAATTCCTATGAAGTCTGGACTTCAGTTTTCCCTAGAAGGAACTTAAATGTCACTGTTTGAAAACAATAATAGGTAGAGGCCAGAGTTAAAAATGACCCATACTTTTGACAGAGATAAACAGGTTAAATTTGATGAAGATTAATATAAGCTTTGCAAAGTGTCAGTGACCTAAATTTTTTAAATAACCTAAAGAGGTAATTCAGAAAGGAGAAAATATGAATTATTAATAAGCAGAAATATTCTGCCTCATTGATAAAGCAATGCAAATTACAACATCAATGAGATATGGTTTTTTCAATAATGAGATATTTGCATGTATCACATTAGCAATGCTCTTTTTTTTTCTAGTCAAGTGCAGTAGTGAGAAGGGAGAAAGACTAGAACAAGTTCAATCTGTAACTGACTGTGAACAATCAAGTGAGATAACTCACTACCTTTGGACCAGCTAGCAATGCTATTTGTTTAGAACAGTTCTCATTTCTAGCAAGAGTGGGTAAAATAGGCTAAAAGAGGGAGCAAAATTAGCAGTTACTCAAAAAGTTAAACATAGAATTAGAAAACAACTCAGTAATTCCAGTCCTAGGAATATACCCAAAAGAACTGAGAACAACAGAAACTCAAAGAAATATTTGTATACCAATGTTCACTGCTGCATTAGTCACAATAGCCAAAAAGGTGGAAACAATTCAAGTGTCCATCAACAGAAGAATGTATAAATAAAATGTGGTGTATACACACAATGGAATACTATTCAGCCATAAAAAGAAATGAAGTTCTGACACATTCTACAACATGGATGAACCTTGAAAACATTGTGCTAAGTGAAACAGCCAGACACAAAAGGTCAAATATTATATAATTTCATTTATGTGAAATATCTAGAATATGCAAATTCATAAGTACAGAAGTAGACTAGAGGTTGCCAAGGGCTGGGGGCAGGAGGAAACAGGGATTTATTGCTTAGTGGTTCCAGAGTCTCTGGGGCCATGAAAAAGTTTTGGAAACAGAGAGTGGTGATGACTATCCAACACTGTGAAGTAACTAATGCTACTATATTATACACTTAAAAATGGTAAAAATGGCAAATTTTATGTTATGTATATTTACCTACAATTTAAAATTTTAGATATTATAACCTTTTTAAGTAATTATTTTGATACTTCTCCCTTGTCGACATTAGCATTAACTAGACAAGACAAAGGCAGGATTAGAAAGCATGACAGAATCTAAGTACAAGTTGAAAAAACACATTCTGGCATAAAATTAAACACCTGTAACCACCGTTTCTGCTATGCTAACAACCACCAGAGCTACGTCCACAGTAAGCTACTAGAACAGGCACCAGTAAAAAAAACAATAGAAAGAGAAGACAGAAAATTTCATAATGTCTCAACAGGCTGGCAAACAGAGTCAGCTCAACTACAGATGATGGAGCCAGAGCCAGACGTAACGAGGAGAAAAAGTTTTAGTTCCAGGACTCCAGCTCTGCCACAAAATACAAATACATAAGGATTTGCATCTGCTCTGACGCAGGCATGACAGATAGCAATATTCAAGAAGCAGCATCTAAACAGTGGTTACCAGGCCGGGCGCTGTGGCTCACGCCTGTAATCCTAGCTCTTGGGAGGCCGAGGCGGGCGGATTGCTCAAGGTCAGGAGTTCAAAACCAGCCTGAGCAAGAGTGAGACCCCGTCTCTACTATAAATAGAAAGAAATTAATTGGCCAACTGATATATATATATAAAAAAAAATTAGCCGGGCATGGTGGCGCATGCCTGTAGTCCCAGCTACCCGGGAGGCTGAGGCAGAAGGATCACTCGAGCCCAGGAGTTTGAGGTTGCTGTGAGCTAGGCTGACGCCACGGCACTCACTCTAGCCTGGGCAACAAAGTGAGACTCTGTCTCAAAAAAAAAAAAAATAAAAAAATAAAAAATAAATAAAAAATAAAAAATAAACAGTGGTTACCAGGGACAAGGGGAGAAGGAAGGAAATGGGAGATACAGGTCAGAGGGTACAAAGTAGGATAAACAAGTCTAGAGATCCAATTTACAACACGAGAACTACAGTTGATAAAATTGTGTGGTATTTGGGGTTTTCTATTAAACAAGTAGATTTTAGGCATTCTTGTCACCAAAAACAAATAGCTATGTAGTATATTAATTTGCTTCACTATAGTAAGCATTATACTATCTGTATGTATCCCATAGCATCATGTTGTAAACCTCAAATATACATGTTAAAATTTGTTTTTTAAATAAAGCATCTATCTCATTTTTAAAAATCCTCCTTTTCTCACTTACTTAATAAAAATGCACTTTCAAAGTTGCAGCACAAGCTAATGACGAGAAGACTGGTGTCTAAAAATTACCCCTGGCAGATGCAGTACACTTAAGTCACGCCAAGGCATTCAAGAGGCTCTCAGCAGCACATACAAACTTAACAAGAAAGAAAGAAGCCAAAACAGTTTATTATCAGGGGCTCCTGACTCCCTCCCTCCAGAGCCAACTCTGGAGAAACAATAAAAGCAGCAGGAAACTTGGATAACTGGGATGAGAAAAGCCCTGGAATTGGTGCTGGAAGAAAGTGGGTGGCTTCAGTCTGAGACAGAAGGCAGCTAAAGGCAGCAGTCAGAAGACAGGCTGGAGGAAAGGTTTTTAAATTCTGCCCTTGCTTCTCTCCAGGGGGTAGCCTCAGGACAATCATTCCTCCCAACTTCACTGCCAAAATCAGCAGCAGACCCAACGCCTGCTCAGGTGTCCCGAGGATAACACCAGGTCAGCAGTTCTGATCTTCTGGTGTGGGGAAGTAGGGAGAACATGTAGACAGACCCATGGCCCTCCAGCATTCACTCTTCTTCCCCTCCCTCTTCAAACCCTCAGAGCTGGTATATCGCAACCTCAAGAGACTCTCTCTTCTTGGTGCTGTTTTCCCCAAAGGGTTTAAGAGTGAAACTGAACAGAGGCAGGCAGCAGAGAGGCAGGCAGCAGATAGAATCAAGAGTAATTCTCAACTTAGGCGCAGTGGCTCACACCTGTAATCCTAGCTCTCTGAAAGGCCGAGGCAGGCGGATTGCTCGAGGTCAGGAGTTCAAAATCAGCCTGAGCAAGAGCGAGACCCCGTCTCTACTATAAATAGAAAGAAACTAATTGGCCAACTAATATATAGAGAAAAAATTAGCCGGGCATGGTGGTGCATGCTTGTAGTCCCAGCTACTCGGGAGGCTGAGGCAAGAGGATTGCTTGAGCCCAGGAGTTTGAGGTTGCTGTGAGCTAGGCTGATACCACGGCACTCACTCCAGCCTGGGCAACAAAGTGAGACTCTGTCTCAAAAAAAAGAAAAGAGTAATTCTCTAGTCCATGAGGCTGGACTCCACTCTTTAAATCACAAGATTTACACAGATTGGAGACTTACACAGATTGGAGCCTGATGTTCAGCCTTCCCCAACAAATATTATCAAAGCAGATACCAAATGAAATACACTTCTAAACCTTAAAATTTGTACCCCCAATATGCTGAAATAAAAAAAAAAAAGACATCCAACTAGACATACCTCATGAGATGCAAGATTACTGAAAAAGTCAACTCAAGAATTCAAAATAAACCAAATAAATATACATAAGGAGATGAGAGGAGATAGGAACAATAAGAAAATAAGAACAAAAAATAAGAACCAAATAAAAACAATAGATATCAAAAATATAGTAGTTAACATGAAAGACACAATACAAGGGATCAAAATAGGATAGATACAGCTGATGAATGATCAGTAAGCAGGAAAAGTCAACTGAGGAGCTCCCTTAGAGAAACACAGAAAAGACAAAGAGACAGAAAACACAAAACAAAAAGCTAAGAGATTATGAAGGATGGAAGTAGAAGTGCCAGCTTCTGAACAACAGGAGTCCCAGAAAAAGAGAAAAAATAAAATGGAGAGGGGGAAATATATGAAGAAATAGTGGACACAAATTTCCAGAATTAAAAAATGAAGAAAGAGCATAGATTAAAAGGGCAACCTATAAGAACACAGATAAGAACACAGACTAAAAATCTGTACACCATCTGACTAGGGTAGGGGTGGAGGAGGACAAGGAGACAGTAGTAGACAAAAAAGATACAAAAAGCATACTAAAATGCTCATCTTGTTAGATGATAATACAAATATTGATAACCTTAAGAAATCAATAAGGATAAGGATGAATAAATCAATAAGGAAAAATACATACAGTTTAGGAGTCAAGGACATCTAACGTAGTAACAAAAATAGAATTATATAACCTTTAAACCAGCAAAACAAAATTTGATCTAGTCCCCAGAAAGAAAAAGAAAAAAAAAGGGAATAGTCTAAATTATTTTTAAATAGGAAATAAAATAGCAGAAAAAGTCCTAATTAGAACAAGAATTATCATATTTGTAAACGGGTTAAAGAGGCTTATTAAAAGATACTGACCGGCCGGGCGCTGTGGCTCACGCCTGTAATCCTAGCTCTTGGGAGGCCGAGGCGGGCGGATTGCTCAAGGTCAGGAGTTCAAAACCAGCCTGAGCAAGAGCGAGACCCCGTCTCTACTATAAATAGAAAGAAATTAATTGGCCAACTGATATATATATATATAAAATTAGCCGGGCATGGTGGCGCATGCCTGTAGTCCCAGCTACTCGGGAGGCTGAGGCAGAAGGATCACTCAAGCCCAGGAGTTTGAGGTTGCTGTGAGCTAGGCTGACGCCACGGCACTCACTCTAGCCTGGACAACAAAGTGAGACTCTGTCTCAAAAAAAAAAAAAAATAAAAATAATAAAAAAAAAAAATAAAAGATACTGACCATGAAATTAGTTTACAAAAACAAAAGCAAAATCGACAAGATACACTTAAAACAAAAACTTATAAAACACTGAAAATAAAAAGATGGAAAAATATACCAGGCAAATATAAATCAAAAGAAAGCTGGGATGGCAATATTAATATCTGACAAAATTTAATGTAAATATATATATTACATGTACATAAATAGAGACAACACACACAAAAAAAATATACATATATAGAGAAGAAAAATGAAATATATTTATCAAGCTATTTAGAAAGTGATAAAATAAGACATATTATAGTCAGTTAAATCAAATGCAAGGTTTAAAGACTTAAAATTTAAAGGATTTAAAGATTTAAAGAATATATGAATTTAGGAAACATTAAAGAGAAAAAAATGACCAATTGTTTTTTTAAAAGTTTTCTTAAAAAAAAGGACTAAAAAAATTAGTTGTATAAACTGAAGAAAATGTACAATTTTTCACAAGCGAATTATTTTTACAATATAATGACCAAATCAACTTAACAATATATATCTTTCTTCCTGATGTATTGGTAATTACCATACTGAACCAATTAGTGGACACAGATTATACAATCTATATTACAGCTGACAATGGCACAAAAGGATGTATTAAGAATGTATAAATAAAAATGAAGTTACTAATGAATATGAGATTAGTTTATGTAATGTTCACATACTTCTTGGTTCGTAAGTTTTCTGTAGATTGACATGATTTCACTACCTCAATAGACTGCAAATTCCTGATTCAGTGGGGACTATAATTAGTTATAACCATCATGTATAACCAAAATAGAAAGCACTTCAAAATTATCTAAAGCTCTCTCATCCAGCGTCTTACGGAATTGTGCAAATCAATTTTCTAGTACTTTCTCGAGTGTCTTAAATTAAAATGCAGTATGAAAATGAGAGAAAACTCTAGGTGACATTTCTTCTTTTTTTACTGTGTATATTTATGAGGTACAATGTGATGGTTTAATGTATGTATACATTGTGGAATGATTCAATCAAGATAATTAACATATCCATCGCCTCACATACTTGCTATTTTCGTGGTAAGAACATTTAAAATCTACTCTCAGCAATTCTCAAGTATACAGGACAATATTGTTAACTACAGTCACCATGCAGTAAAACAGATCTCCAGAACCTTTTCCTCCGATCTAACTTTAGGTGGTATTTCTCATGAGAGACAGCAGGCACCTGACCACGTAGGCATCTTTCCAGCATAACCAATGTACGACAGATTCTTTTTTATTTGGAAGCTTTACTGATTATTGACTAATACAAGCAAAGGAACTATTAACAATAAGATTTCTTTAATTATTTAAATTAATACAATAAATACAATTAATATTTATATTAATTAACACAATATATTATTTATTACATTATTATTGTATATTACAATATACAATTGTATTAATTAATACAATACAATAATACAATTAATACAATAAAGTTTCCTTTTTCTCTTTTAACATGTATTTTTGCAATGAAAAAAATAGCTAAACTCACATTTTCCATTGTGATATCATTTGAGGCATTCATCAGATTCACACTTTTGTCAACAGCTACGATCCCAACTACGGAGTCAGGCTGTGTCACAGAGATCCTAAGAGAGACTTTCTCAGATGGTTCAGCTTTAGTTTTACTCCAAAATAACTTTATCTAAGAAAGAGAGAAAGCAGGATTGACTTATTTCACTTTTTTAAAGCATTATTTACGTGTCTTACCAACAGTAGATCAATGACTCAAAATCCAGCAAAGAAGCTACATAATGCCTTTGCTCAGGGATAATCCTAAAACCATACGTAACCCTTCTCTAGGGTTGCAAATTCCCACAGTGTTTGAAAGTCATGGAATGTCTCATAGTGGTATAAATTTGAATTATTCTTCAATTCTCTACTTTTCCTCTTCCTTTTCTCCATCTCCCACCTCTCAGCTCCCAGCTAGTGCTGAACGGAAGACAGCAGTGTCTAGCATACCTGGAGAGGGTCAGTATCGAAGAGGAGGAGCACGAAAGAAGAAGGAAACTGCAGATGTCTACATATTGGCAACATGGACTTAGGAATGAGTACAAGGAGAGCTCCCTGGAGGACTCACAGATCTACCTGGGCCGGGGGTAAGGGAGGGCTCTTTCCAAGGAAGAAGGTGGACAGACCAATCACTAGTCAGAACTCTATGCTCTGTGTCTCCATGGCTACCTGCGCTTCCTCTGTCACTACACTCATCAAAGCCTGGTCCTACTAATACTTCATAAAGAATATCAATCATCTCATCACTGCTGAATCAAATGGCTTGGTCATGAGGCCCCTTCCTGCTGGGAGCTTTCATTTCACTAGCTGCGTCTCAACATTCCAGCTGCGGCAGGGATGGGACTGGCCCCTCCCCAAGAGCGCCTTCATGTTCTCCACAACTCGACTGAACTTGAGACAGGCTTCTTCCTAACTATAAGCTCCTGACCTCTTTTTTCTTAGAGCATTTACTTTAGAAAACTTGCAACTGTAAATTCTTTCTCTGCCCTTTTGAAATGTAAATCTCCCAGCCTATTGCCAGTTTTACAAGCCAGAGCTGGGCTTTCATTTATCTATTTATTTCATTAGCTAGAAACTGACCCAGGACAAATTTTCAACCCATATCATCTTTTTTTTTTTTTTTTTGAGACAGAGTCTCACTTTGTTGCCCAGGCTAGAGTGAGTGCCGTGGCGTCAGCCTAGCTCACAGCAACCTCAATCTCCTGGGCTCGAGTGATCCTTCTGCCTCAGCCTCCCGGGTAGCTGGGACTACAGGCATGCGCCACCATGCCCGGCTAATTTTTTATATATATATCAGTTGGCCAATTAATTTCTTTCTATTTATAGTAGAGACGGGGTCTCACTCTTGCTCAGGCTGGTTTTGAACTCCTGACCTTGAGCAATCCGCCCGCCTCGGCCTCCCAAGAGCTAGGATTACAGGCGTGAGCCACCACGCCCGGCCCCATATCATCTTAAGTGGCCTCACTTCCTCCCATTATCCTTCATTTCACTCTCACACCAATATCAACACCATGTGAATTCTATATTGCCACTGGCCTTTCTGGAATTCCATGCCAAAGCGATATTTACTCAACCTTTTGAAAAATCCTGAAAAGGCTTCACAGATTTGAGTTAAAGTCCTACAGCCAGGAACATTTTACAAATAAGACCCTCAGTGCCCAGTGATTCCACCGGCAAAAATACTGACATAGTACTAAATATGAAGAGCTTCAACTATAGTTCTAGAAATGAACAGTATAAATTTCTAACCAATTTCGTTTAATGATACTTTTATAAAGAAATACAATATTTCTCAGACTTCAATAATATGAAGTTTTCTTTTAAACATCATTACCTTGAATCTTACCTTATTTTCAAAAACAAGCTGGACAGGAATTTTTAGAACATCATTTATAATTTCCCCATTATCTTCAACATAATACACAATTATACAGGCTTTTGGAGCCCAAGAATTTTCTGGTGTTAAAGAGAAAGTTGTTGAATTTTGTTTGCCTACAGCCACCAACTGTCCCCTGGATACTACCTGAAAAGAAGAATAGGTAAGTTAAATTTTTTGCTAAAACTAATAGGATCACAACTGAAGCTATGTTTATCATAATTTTAAACATATACACAAATTCTTGACTTAAATCAGCTTCAAAGTCTTTTTTAATACAAAAACACCTCCCTGACAAACACGGAAGAGTATTTTCTGGGAAACAGAAAATGATAAAGTTAAAGTGATACTGAGTGGAACAACAGTAGCTTCATAGTCAAGAATCATTTCTTGGCCCAGCGTGGTGGCTCACACCTGTAATCTTAGCACTCTGGGAGGCCAAGGAGGAAGGATAGCTTGAGGTCAGGAGTTCGAGACCAGCCTGAGCAAAAGCAGAGACCCCATTCTGCTAAAAATAGAAAGAAATTGGCTAGACAACTAAAAATAGAAAGAATTAGCCAGGCCTGATGGTGCACACCTGTAGTCCCAGCTACTCAGGAGGCTGAGGCAGGAGGATTGCTTGAGCCCCGGAGTTTGAGGTTGCTGTGAGCTAAGCTAATGCCACAGCACTCTAGCCTTGGCAACAGAGCAAGACTTTATCTCAAAATAAATAAATAAATAAACTATATATATATGTATATTTTTTAAAAAAGAACCCATTTTTGATTGGAAGGAACACAGAGCTCCACTGGGAGAGCTGGATTAGCAAAATTTCAATGCCATGAATAGTAATCTTTATTGTCTTTTCCGTTTTTCTTATATTTTATAATTTTCTACAATGAATATATGTGGTTTATCCAATAGAAATTTAGATTTTAAACATAATACAGGCTTTAATTTTAAACATTTTAAACTGAAAATACAAATATAGGTGAAGGACGAAAGAAGATATTTTGATTGTAATATAAAAAGGACAGGCTAAAAAGGTGTAAGGCAAAATTTTAAAAATTAGTAAGTGCAGTGTAGACGTAAGGTAGGCAGCATTTAAGATGATTCAATAATAGATCATAAATTTAGATTCTATAAGAAATTACCATATAGCTTAACTCCTTCAACTGCTTGTTGCCGCTAACCACCAACTCAAAAGGTGATCCCACCTAGAAAAAACATCCTAATTAATACATACATAACAAAAGCAAGAAAGTCCATTATGCTGTATCAATAATTATCAAGTGAGCTATAAGCATTACCTTTATATTTTCATCCCTTGTGTTTAGCTGGATGTATGTCTTACTGGGAGAAGTAAACATACCATGCACTGCCATGCTACCCGTGCTGTCAAGAAAATCGGCCTATAACAAAAGAAAAGGGAGCTATAAATTTTTATCTCTAGTAATGCCTTGAGAAAAGATGCTACCCGTTGGTTGAACAATTACTGACAGCCAAATTCACTTTCACCTTTTTTCATGCAGAAAAAATATTAATACCTTCACCAGACATTGGAACCTCATCATTTTATGGCTTGTACTGTAAAGAAACTGATAGTTTTAAAACATGGGAAAGGGTCTTCACCATCATGACCTAAGAGGAAAAAAGCATAGTCCTGGCTCATTTCACAAACAATGGTATTTTTTCTGGAAACACTATGAGAAGAGGGAATGAAATGGGAAAAGATCCTTCCCTTCTCTCTACAGCACACACACAGCTCATACACAAGCAAAAAATCTTTATCGCCTCACTGGACCCACCAATGTTCAGAGTAAAAATCAAACAGGCCACATCTGAGGAGCAGCCTGCTCCGCCAGAGCCCTGACTTGGGCAGGGCTGTGTAACCAAAAGAAAGGAGGCAGAAATGGTTGGGGGTTCTCAGACAAGCCACTCTGGGAAAGAGAGCTCAGCAAAGGTATATAAGTATGAAAACCATATATTCTGCTTTCATTTCAGCTCCTGCCAAAATAAAATTTCAAATGACTGAAAATCAACCTAGGCCGGGCGCGGTGGCTCACGCCTGTAATCCTAGCACTCTGGGAGCCTGAGGTGGGCGGATTGCTCCAGGTCAGGAGTTCAAAACCAGCCTGAGCAAGAGCAAGACCCTGTCTCTACTATAAATAGAAAGAAAGTAATTGGCCAACTAATATATATAGAAAAAATTAGCCGGGCATGGTGGCACATGCCTGTAGTCCCAGCTACTCGGGAGGCTGAGGCAGGAGGATCGCTTGAGCCCAGGAGTTTGAGGTTGCTGTTGAGCTAGGCTGATGCCACACAGCACTCACTCTAGCCTGGGCAACAAAACGAGACTCTGTCTCAAAAAAAAGAAAAAGAAAATCAAACCTAGAGTTTGAGCTTCTCCAGCGTATCTCCACGTTGCTATATTTCACTGTGCCCTTCAAAATGAACTAACAAGGAAACATTCCATCCAGCCCTGAGCCACAGTCATTAAATTACTTTTAACATTTTCCCCCATTTTTTTTTAAATAGAAAGATGTGTCCACTCCCTATGCACTTCAAGCTCTGACCACGTTGAGTGCCCACCACGAGATTACGATTTGTAACGGTGTTGCTGCATTGACATCATGATGGGAAACAGATGGTACCTTCAACTGCAGCTCACTGGAATCCTGCAGGATTGGAAACTCAACCTTAAAGACTCCATTTTGGGGGACAGTATAATTTACGACCTGGACAGGTCCCATTTGCTGATTTCTATGGTCCCATCTGCTCCAGTGGTCGGTATAGTTTCTCTGTGTCACTGTCATGACAACATTATTTCTTCTTTCTTCAAGAGTCAGTGGATTGCCGTCAGAACGGGTTACCTTCACCTAATTGTCAAACCAAGACGTTTTAAAACCAGGTAACAAGAGAAGCAAAGGATTTAAGTGCAATCAAATTTTTGACTACTATCTAATTCCTTCGATTAATAAATAAAAGCTTCAATGTAACAATCCACGTCTAACTTAAATTGTTTGTTAAATGCGTTTTTAAAAAAATATTTTTGTTGTTGTTGGAAACTACTCTTTTAGAAAAATTAGACAAAGGTCATTTGGAAACAATTTTACATGTCCCACATATCTAAAGAGAAAAAGTAACCTACCTCCATTTAACTTGAATTTTTAGAAAAGCACTGAAAATAATATTTCCCATTCTATTTCATTAAACTGAATTTACTGCTATGGACTAGAAATAAATATACCAACTTACAGTAGCTGTGAAGTTGAGAGATGGCTTCAAGACAGTAGCATAATCAAAAAATTCAATGATGTAATCATGCTCCTTGAAAAACACATTGGAACTTGCATTTCTTGAGATACCTATTTAGGAAATTGCACCATTTAGAAGACAAAAATTAATGCTTCACCAACAGCCTCTATCCATCAAATCTGATCCATCCATCAAATCTCCATCTAAACTATTTGCCAAAGGGGTTTAAGACATCAGGTCACATAAACTTCATTCCCATATGGGCTCTGACACTAAGAGAACCACGCGGTCCTATTATGTCCTCTACGGACCCCTTCCCAGTACTTTGCTGCCATCCTCCTTCAGTGACATGTACAACAGCACATTAAGGCCACCTTAGTCTTTTACTTTTTCAGGGATTAGTTAAAGCTACTGACGTAATAATAGAAAGGCCCTAGCAATTAACCTTTACCTGCTTATTAAAAGAGAAAACTGTCTAGGAGCAAATTAGATTCCAGAAGATGTTAAGTGATTTTAAAATATATAGAGAGAAAGAAGAAGATAGATGATTGAAAATATAAGCCTTCCCATGTAGTTTTCAGGCTGAAAAGAAAGAATAGAAATGGAAAAAAAAAAAAATTACAAATAACTATCACATGGGCTTGAGGCACAGACTTTTCATAGAAAGTAAGTTTCCCCTTTATTATGAAACATCCTGCAAGTTGGACTAGTTAATAGTCATGACAACTTCAACATCAAATAGCATCTTTAGAAAGGCAGCAATGCTCCCAAATGAAAACGCCAGTTATAATGAGAAAGATGACAGAGCAACACCACATATATAGCTTTCTTTACCTTCACTTCAAAGTCTACAAACCTGTAAGCGATTCTGTCACCGTGGCTAAAATTTCCACCGGCCCAGGGGTAGACATATCCATGTGTTCAGAAAGGCCATTTGAAAAATCCATTACATTTTTCATCTCTTCATCATTAAAAGAGAAGTTTGCAGATCCATTTATCTGTTTTATTTAAAAGTTCAATTATATTTTTCACTTTAGCAATTCAAATTTTAGAAATAAAACTCAAACTAAGTTACAACAATACGATAGCTCTGGTAACATTTTAATAAGTAGAAATGGGTAAATTCTCACTTGTCCAATGCTGGAAAGCTGTTGATTTTTCTTACACTCAATTTTTTTGTCAATTGAGTTCAAAATCTTATTTTTAGAAAAAATAAACATATCTTTCCCCATTACAAGTTATAAAATATCAGCAAAAGTTACCTTAAATTTTTTTGTAATATTTTTCTTCACTCCCCAAAAGGATAAAGGTAAAAATGTAAGTGTTACATCCCCTTTCACTGGCTTCCCATATGTATACCTGAAAAATAATAAAGGTTTTTTTACATATCACCTTGATATTGCCAGAACACAATGAAAATTTTACTTTCAATAGCATATACTAGGCCGAGCGCAGTGGCTCACGCCTGTAATCTTAGCACTCTGGGAGGCCGAGCAGGGCGGATTGCTCGAGGTCAGGAGTTCAAATCCAGCCTGAGCAAGAAGGAGACCCTGTCTCTACTATAAATAGAAAGAAATTAATTGGCCAACTAATATATATAGAAAAAATTAGCCAGGCATGGTGGCGCATGCTTGTAGTCCCAGCTACTTGGGAGGCTGAGGCAGCAGGATTGCTTGAGCCCAGGAGTTTGAGGTTGCTGTGAGCTAGGCTGATGCCACGGCACTTACTCTAGCCTGGGCAACAAAACGAGACTCTGTCTCAAGAAAAAAAAAAATTGCATATACTAGCAATTCAACTTAAAATTGCATTCAAAACATACTGCTACTACAAATTTTTAAAACTAAACCCAGCAAGGAATGTCCTTAATAAATGATGGTCATTGAAATTAAGTCTCCAAAATGGGAAGACTTTTAACTTTTGCACCTTAAAACAATTCATAATACATACTTTACCCAGCTTCTCTCTATCTGAGAGACACCAGAGAAAATCTGATCATAATTGAAAGTGACAGTTTCCTCTCCAAAGATTTCTAAAAGATTATGAAAATCTTTCATTCCTAGAAATCTGGACCGGCCCATTTACTGTGTGCACACGACACTTAGCAGTTTTTAAGGATTTTCAAATGTTAGCTGCAATCACCATGGGCTATTGCTGCCTATTCCAGTATTAGCCAGGAGGGTTGATTAGACCACATATTCTGGAGCCCCAAATGTGCTCATGGCTGTCAAAAATTGGCTTTTTGTAGAAAAATTTAAAATAAGAGTAATTTAAAATAAGAGTAATTTAAAAATGTAAAATAAGAGTTAGCCCACAGTACCAAAATTATCTCCTTGAGTCAAATAGCATTCTGTGTTACTTTGCATTCTATGTATTAATTGTACCCCTTCTCATGATGGGAAAGTTTCTTCATGTGAAGAACAGGCAATCCTTGGTAAATATTTTTCTGCCAGAAAGCCTTCTTTAAATGCATTTCTTGGGTTGCTTTCATCTGTATTGTGAAATGCTGAGCCAAACATGGAAGTCAATTTTGCTTTATACTCTATAAATCAGGAAGCATACTGCTTCCTGAATCCATTAATTAAACATGGAAACTGCCCCTCATCTGGGTCAACTCAACCCAAAGGCAAATATTAAAATACAATATTCCTAAAATTAAGAAGGAAAGGCGGGCATGGTAACTCACGTCTATAATCCTTGCACTCTGGGAGGCCAAGGCGGGAGGATCGCTCAAATTTAAGAGTTCGAGACCAGCCTGAGCAAGAGCAAGACCCTATCTCTACTAAAAATAGAAAAAAATTAATTGGCCAACTAAAAATATGTAGAGAGAAAATTAGCCAGGCATGGTGGCACATGTTTGTAGTCCCAGCTACTCAGGAGGCTGAGGCAGGAGAATAACTTGACCCCAGGAGGTTGAGGTTGCTGTGAGCTAAGCTGATGCCACGGCACTCTAGCCCAGGCAATAGAGTGAGACTCTGTCTCAAAAAAAAGAAAGAAAGAAAAACAGAAGGAAAAAACAAATCCACCTTCAAATGCACCACTCTTCCAAATGAAAACAGTAAAGTTAGTGGAAACCCTGGTTAGGAATTTCAGCATCAACGTCACTCATTCAAGAATCTTCGAAACCTGATATTACTCGTATCTTTTTAAAGATTCAATGAAAGCAAAACTAGAATACCAGATTATTGTATTTTAAAAGTTACATCACATGATAGTACAAGGAGCCTTAAAATCCAGACATAATTTAAAGTATTCTCAGACACAAAAATTTTTTATTTTTATTTAAATGTGAAGCAGATTTAGCTTTCCAGACACCAAGTTGATTATAATGATTGTGAAACAAGGATACTGAGAATTATTGTCCTAAACAGAATCTGGAAGCATTTGAGATATATTAATTATTCATAAAATAATAGCTTGACAACATTTTGAAAAGCAAATCAATGATATTCTGACATGCTATTAACAAAATAAGAAATTTCTTTTCTGAAAACAGCCACAGCACAAATGCTTTATAAAATAATATCTAAAAAGTGAACCTATCAGGATAATTCATGTTTCTTGCCACTTACCTTTTTTCCACTTTATTTGCAGGACACAAATCTTTCAATTCATTAAATAATAAATATAGTTTAATATACCTAGATTAAATAATATTTTTCATATTCTACTATTCTCTAGGAGTTAAATAGAAGTAAAATAGATATATGCTAAATGGAAGTAAAATAGATATATGCCATGTTATTTTCTTTACAATCCTCTAGAACCCACTGTGGTTAGTGGAAAAGAGTCTATTGTTTATTTTTAATGAGGTGGGAATAACGAGCAGATGTTTCACATCAAGGCTAATAAATGCATGTTTTTTATTTTTTATTTACCCCAGTTAAAGATTTCAAAACTAAAAAACACTTATTAAGCTTCTTCTCAGAGAAATGTCTAGCAATACTCTACTCTATAATATTAATTATATCCTTGATGAACTAGATGGTCACTAACAAAGTAGTGACCTAAATTATTTATCATACACTCATAGAGAGGACTGTAATAGCTATTTTGAAATAAATATTTACAAACTCATCTCTATAACTTAGTAACAACCATCCAAATAAGACAACAGAACTCATCATTCAAAATACACCCAAGGAACAACTTCATTTCAGGCCCTACTCTCTATCCCCTAATTTGGTAATGAGACCAAATCTATTGCTATCTAACAATTCACTTTAGTTTACTCCTGTGAGATTATGAAATATTACACATATTTGCTCTTCCTCCTGTTTCCTGACATATAACTCTTAAAATCCTGGAAATCTCCAAGGTGATAAGTGTCTTTTTGTAATGAGTTGACTGGTGGCTGGGGACCGTAGGGAGCTTCAAGATGGGGGCAGGTCACTGGAAAGACCAAAGCCCAAATAAAGGGTTGGAACTTTCAGCTCCACCCTCCAAGTTCTGGGGAGGGGAAGGTTGAGTTGATTACCAATGGCCAATCAATCATGCCTATGTAATGAAGCTGCCATACAACTCCAAAAGGACAGGGTTTGGAGAACTTCTGCTTTTTTTTTTTTTTTTTTTTTTTTTTTGAGACAGAGTCTCACTCTGTTGCCCAGGCTAGAGTGCCGCCGTGGCATCAGCCCAGCTCACAGCAACCTCAAACTCCTTGGCTCAAGCAATCCTCTCCTGCCTCAGCCTCCCAAGTAACTGGGACTACAGGCATCAGCCACCATGTCTGGCTAATTTTTTCTATGTATTTGTAGTTGGCCAATTAATTTCTATCTATTTACAGTAGAGATGGTATCTCACTCTTGCTCAGGCTGGTTTCCAACTCCTGGCCTTGAGTGATCCACCTGCCTTGGCCTCCCAGAGTGGTAGAATTACAGGCGTGAGCCACCACGCCCAGCCTGGAGAACTTCTGGATAGCCGAAGGTTCCCCAGAGAGGCACACTCAGGGAGGCCCTGGAAGCCCCCTGCTGCTTCCCACATGCCTAGCCCAGTGCATCTCCTCCATCTCTTCACCTGTATCCTTTGTAATAAACCAGTAACTGTAAGTAGAGTGTTTCTGTGAGTTCTGTGAGCTGCTCTAGCAAGTCAGTCAAACCTGAAGAAGAAGGTAATAGCCAATTGGTCAGAAGTAGAGGTGACAACCTGTGACTTGCGGTGGGCATCTGAAATAGAGGCAGTCTTGGGCTGAGCTCTCTGCCTATGACCTGATGCTATTTCCAGGTAGACAGTGTCAGAACTGATTGGAATTAAAAGACGCCTCGTTGGTATCTGCTGCACAACCGACTGATTGGTTGTTGGTGGGGAGAAATCCCCACACATTTCCTAAAGACCAGAGGTCATAGAAGCCTTCTGTGTTGATTGTGGGATGACAGTACAGAAGAAACTGAGTTTGCTTTTTCCTAGATCATCAGAACTCCAAATAGCAGGCTTTTGGTGTGGTATGAAGACCTTTGCTAAACTACACGCTGCATGGAACTGAAATCTTAAGGGTCATGTTGTGTACCCATGTGTCCTTTCAATAGGTATTTCTTGGAAACCTACTCTGTGGCTGGCCCTGTACTAGGCACCACGGTGCAAGAGCAAACAAGACACAGAGCCACCTTCAAAGAGGTGGACTAGCAAACTGCAGCACCACGTGACCAGGGATAGGAGAGGCATAAGCATAGTGGGTTAGGGACAGGTAGCAAGCCTTGAAATTGCCTATGTCAAGACCTATTGGTCAGAAAAAGCATTTTGCATTCTTAGAAGCACAAGTAAAATTTGAGAGTAGAGTTTGGGATAGTAGAAAATGGACTGGGTGGGATGTTTCAAAAGACATGAGACTAAAAAAGAACCCTGTAAGATATACCAAAGAACTTGAACTTCACCCTCAAGGCAATGGTCTGAAAATTTTCATGCAAAGAGTGATATTACATTTGTCTTTCAGAAAAAAAAGAGGAATTCAATACAAAGTAGAGAAAAGACTGGAATAGGTAAAACTGGAGTCAGGAAAAACATTTAAGAAACTGCAATAGTTGAGGAGAGAGAGATGATGTTGGCCTGAATCAAGGAAGTGGCAATGGAGAAAAGTGGATGGATTTGAGAGAGGTTAAGGAGACGGAATCAATAACATCAGATGCCCATTGGCTGTAGGGATTGAGAGAGTGGGAAGAGTGTGGCTAACTTGGACAGCTAAACAGAGGATGGTACAGCCCACCAAGACAGAGATGCAAGAGAAGAATCATGTCTGGGGGAAGATGACATGTTCAGTTTTAAATACTTGAGGGACACACAGTGGGAGATGTCTGGTGGGCAGTGGGATGGGAGGGTCTGAACCTCAAGAAAGAAACATGGGGCTGGAGACACAGATTTTAGGCATCATCAAATTATAAACAATAGCAGAAACCCTAGCCATGGAGAAGAAAAATCTGAGTAACTGGGTATAGAAAGAAGAGAGCCAAAGTCAGAGCTCTGAGAAATAAGAACTTTTAAAAGATGGAGAGTTGTGCTCAAGAGTCTCAAAGGAGTAACCAAAGGGAAAGAAGGAAAACCAGAAAGGAAATGGGAGTGGACAACAATGTTACCTGCTGCAAAAGGAAAAAAAAAAAAATGTTGTGAAAGCCTAAAAAAGTACCCACCAAGACTGAGCAAGAAGGAAGTCTTTGTGACCCTGGTGACAGCAGTTTCAATGGCATGGTGAGAATGACAGGCTGATTGTAGGTGGCTGAAGAATGAATGGAATGTGAAGAAGTGGAAAATGCAACTGTGACGGTGAAGAAAAGGTGAGAGATAAAGCAGGAGCTGGAAGGAGGCATGGAGGTCAAGGAAGGGTTTGTTTCTTTTAATAACCCAAGTGATTAAGCACAGAGTGAAGACACCACTAAAGAACAAAAGGTTAAAGATACCAAACGGAAGGAGTGGAGACATAAGCGAAAGAGGAAGTAGGATTGGGACTCTCCCAATAGGAGACAGTATCCAAGGCCCAAGTGGAGGAATTAGCCTCTGAAGAAAAAAGAGATATAGCTTTCATCATGACAGACAGGATAAGGAGGAAGATGATGAGGATAATCATTTCCACCTTTCTTGGGACACAGTATTTATAGAATAGTGTACACTAGTATTTACATGCCAAATTTATAAACCGATTAAAGATCCTGCGGGTCAAACAGATTTCCTTAATCTTGCAGTTGTAAATTATATCCTCAGTCTTGATTCTCCACCCTGGAGGCAAAAGCAGACTCTGCTGAAACTGCACTCACAGCAGCTGGGGTGAAGAGGGAAGGAGCCCGGGGCAGAGGGGCGGCTGTTCCTCTGAATTCACACAGAAGACACGCTCCACCCCAGAACACAGAACTGCCTTCCTTTGCCTCACCGTGGACATCACACCTGGGCAACCGAAGGCTGAAGGAAGGAGATTTCACAGGAAAGAAGAACTCAGAATGGACAATCATCAGAACTAGTCAGATCTAAGAACTTTAAATGGCAACAACGAGCCTCACGAACCACAACAGACAAACCAAACATACAGTAAAGGCCTTTTTGGTGTGTCAGCTTCGCAAAGCTAAAGTCCCCAGTGACTCCATCAAATGCCAATCTAAGTGTTAAGGTGAAGGTATTTTACAGATGTGATTAAAATCCATAATCTGTTGGCTTTTAGTAAAGGAGATGATCCTAGATAATGAGTGGGCCCGATTTGATCAGATGAAAGGCCTTAAAAGCAGAGCTGACATGTCCCAAAGAATACGAAATTTAGCCTCTGGGAGCAACTTCAGGAGGCTGAGAATTCCAGCCCGGCTCCCCTTCCTGACAGCCTGCCCTGTGGATTTTGGACTTGCTTTTAGCTGTCGCCAAGATCCTATAAGCCAATTCCTTGCAATAAATCTCTTAATATATATCTCCTACTGGTTCTGCTTCTCTGGTTAAACTTTACCTGCTACACATACTAAGGAAAACGATGAGCATACAATACAGTGAAAACTAAAGAAGTGCCAGTTCACTAGGGTCTTGATTGCTAAAAAAAAAAAAAAAAAAAAAAAGAAGTGCCAGGAGGCCAACATTATTGTCATGTCATTCTCAAGCAGTAGTGACTCAAAGAGGCTCAACCATGAGAACTGTGATGAAACTACAAGGGTTCCTACCGGGCTAGGGGAGGATGGCACCAATCATGGAGCTTCAGGGGATCCGTAACTCCCTAAATTACATGTAAAATATTCTGGAGTGACCAGAGTTTAAGAATCACTATTTTAATTGAGTGCATTAAATTCCTGGCACACCTCTGAAAACCAAAAAGAGAACCACTGGCAGGCCAAAGAAGGAGGACTGCTTAAGCTCAGGAATTAGAGATGAGCCTGAGCAAGAGCGAGCAAAAATTGTTCTATTTTTCTACTAAAAATAGAAAAATTAGCTGGGCATGGTGGCACATGCCTGTAGTCCCAGCTACTCAAGAGGCTAAGGTAGAAGGATTGCTTGAGCCCAGGAGTTTGAGGTTGCTGTGAGCTAGGCTGATGCCACAGCACTCTAGCTGGGTGACAAAGCAAGACTCTTTGTCTCCAAAAACTAAAACAGAACCAAAGAAGATACCCAGACTCAACCTATCTCATGTGGATATGGATTGTTTAAATCCACACACAATATTTATGTGTACTTGCGCCCACTCGGTGGATACAATGGTTTGTGCAAATTTGTACCAAGTTTTATAAGCATTCATCAAGAACTAAAAACAGGGTCAGGCATGGTGGCTCATGCGTGTAATCTCAGCACTTTGTGAGACCAGAAGTTCCAGACCAGCCTGAGCAACATAGGGAAACCCATCTCTACAAAACAAAATGAAACTAAAAAATGTTAGCCAGGCGTGGTGGCTCACACCTATAGTCCCAGCTACTCAGGAGGCCAAAATAGGGAGACCACTTGAGCCCTGGAGTTCGAAGTTCCTCTGAGCTAAGATAGAGCAAAAGACCTTGTCTCTTAAAAAAAAATTTTTTAAAAAGCCTCAAAATCAAACTCAGAATGCTTAACATTTGGCTAAGATCAAATACAATATAACAGCTACGTAAAATGCAGGCAATTATGTGTTTTCTTAACCATAAATCCATCCACAGTGATCAAATTCATATCGGAAGCTGCCTCTTCATTGACGTGGGCAGAAAACTAACTTAGTACAAACTGTAGACACCCTTTTGCCTTTGTGCTACATGGGTTTCACACAATTTTTTAGAAACAGAATCTAAAGCAGGATTCCTTAGTGGATTTTGATCTGTGGACTGACTTCTGCCAGGAGACTCTGTGCTGCCTGTCACTTGCCACTGCTACAAACACTGACCAGGAGAAGAGCATGGTGATGAGATGGCACTGAGGTGAGCTCCAGCTTTTATTACTAATAGCTCTTAGTAATAAATTATGAAACCAAATACATTTCAGAAACCAAAGCACAGATATTGGCACATCAAAAATAAACACTACAAGAGACCAGTCCTTGAATGACTTGAGGGCAATCCCAGCTTGCACTTTGGAGAACCATTAGTCTAAAACTCCAAGGACCCTTTGTGCCTCAGCAAAACAAAATGCTCTGCTGACCAAGCATGAGAGCAAACATGCAGCTGTCATGTAGGGTGGGTTGGAAGTCTCTGTGTATATATGGTGAAATGGAAAATGTGATTATTCACTCATAAGCTAATTGCAATAAGTAACCAACTTCCTCCCCACAAGAGCTCAACCTCCATTATCAACAGGAAAAAAATAAGATTAAAGAAGAGATAAATTACCTCAACTCCATGTCATCTGAATGGGCAATAAACAAAGATATAACTTTAAAAAAAAACTGGCACTACTCATAATGTAAATCCCTTAATTAGTCTTAGAAAGACACTAGTCTGTGGGAAATATTTTAGGACTGGCTCAGCTTAGAAGCAGTGAGATGACTACAGATCTCTCTGTACAGATCTATTCCACGCTTAATTATTTGTTACAGATAGTTTTTACTATCCACTAGGATATTTTAATAAGCAAAAAATTGTGCTAGTATTCTGGAGTATATAATCAGTTTTTGGCATACAGTTTTATAATGACTTAGAGCCATAACAACAGGAAAGTAATACTTACTTTGCCGTGACGGTACCATTTAAATTCTTAGAATTCATAGAACAATATAATGGTGTCTGCAAAGCCACTTCAAATTTTGGTAATACTGGAAAAGAAAAGCAAGGGTAAATCTTTTAAAGAAGATTTTACTATCACATTCCACTGAATAAAATAAAATATAGAATTGTTCTGAAGCAATTGATAATTACCATAATTAAATTTAAATTCATTAGGATCCAAATAGATGTTGCACAGATGGGAAGCCCGTTGTTTTACCCAAAATTAGAAATCCCTACTTTGGTCAGTTTTATGTAATTGAGATATAAAATATTTTATAAATACTTATACTATATATTTGACATAAAGCACTCTAGCAGAATACGAAAAGTCATGTTTCTTTCCATTCTATAGAATTTTATTTTCCTATAACTTCACTGACCAAGGAAATTAAAGTCTCATAACAAGGCACCTCATCATTCAATTAACACAACAGAAGTATCAAAAAGGCCAATGGGTCAACAATATAGGGCAGACCTCCAGTTCCAAGCAAGACTAAAGGTCCTTAACGTACCAAGACATTCCTGGTCTCCGGACCAGTAGGATAGGAGGGCCAAAAAAGTCACATGAGTCAACTATGACCCCCTTGGAACGAGATTCAAATGCTCCTTCTTCAAACATCATAGATTGGCAATCAATTCCCCACCTCCACTATACCCCATTCAGCAACATACAACCACCTAGCACCACCGCAATGTGATAGGAAAACACTCTATAAACATGTTGGTCCCTTATAATTTATTCTTCTAGATTAGGGTTGTCCAAAAGAAGTAAAATGTCACCCACATGTGTAACTTTTTATTTCTAGTAGTCACATTTAAAAAGTAAAAATACCAGGCATGGTAGCTCATGCCTGTAATCAACACTTTGGGAAGCTATGGTGGGAGGATTGCTTGAAGCCAGCAGTAAGCAACAGAGCAAGACCTCATCTCTACAAAAAATTTAAAAATTAGCCGGGCATGGTGGCGCATGCCTGTAGTCCCAGGTACTTGGGAGGCTGAGGCAGGAGGATTACTTGACCCCAGGAGTTTGAGGTTGCTGTGAGCTATGATGATACCACTGTACTCCAGCCCAGGCAATGGAGCAAGACCTTGTCTCAAAAAAAAAAGGTAAAAAGGAGCAGATAAAATTAATTTTTGCAATATTTTACTTAACCCCATATATCTAAAATATTATCACTTCAACATGTAGTCAAAATAAAAAAATTATTATTAATAAACTATTTTTCTTTCTTTTTTTTTCTTGTACTAAGTCTTTAAAATCTGGTGCCTCCATTTGGATTAGCCACAGTTCAAGTGCTCAGTAACCACACGAGGCAAGAGGCCCCCACTGGACTGCACGGCTCCAGATCAGGGTTCGGCAAACTGTGACCAGCGTGAGCTAAGAAAGCTTTTTGCAATTTTTAATTGGTTGAATAAAATCAAAAGAAGAAATCCTAGCTCTCTGGGAGGCTGAGGCGGGAGGATCGTTTGAGTTCAGGAGTTCCAAACCAATCTGAGCAAGAGCAAGACCCCGTCTCTACTATAAATAGAAAGAAATTAATTGGCCAACTAATATATATAGAAAAAATTTGCCAGGCATGGTGGCGTATGCCTGTAGTCCCAGCTACTTCGGAGGCTGAGGCAGGAGAATTGCTTGAGCCCAGGAGTTTGAGGTTGCTGTGAGCTAGGCTGACGCCACGGCACTCACTCTAGCCTGGGCAACAAAGTAAGACTCTGTCTCAATAAATAAATAAAATAAAAAGAAGACGAATATTTCATGACACATGAAAATTATATGAAATTCAAATTTCCATGTCCATAAAATAAAGTTTATTGCATCACAGCAACATTCACATACGTATTACCTATGGCTGCTCTTCTGCTACAAATGCAAAGTCGAGTACTTATGTCAGAAACAGATGGCCCACGGAGCCTAAATTTACTACTTGGCCCATTGCAGGAAAGCACTGTGCTTATCCCTGCTTCTAGGTGATCATGGGCCTCAGATTTGACAATACTATAAGACACATATGAGCCTCAGCCACAAAGGTGTAAGCAAACTATTAATACTTTCCAGAATTCCTGTTGCCTAAATGAAATGCAGTCTCAAAAAGTGGCACAAATCAAACAAAAAAGCATATGTGTGACCTCAGAATATCTACTCAAATTATAACTTAATACAGAGATCCAATGCTTTACTTTCATCTTTCCTTCCTTTCCATCCACCAACAAAATAGGTAGATCCCACTGTTTTCATCTATGTGTTTCTAACTGTGATATTATCAGCTTAGTACCTGCAAAAAGAGTATTTACCTGACTTAAGTAGACTGTCCTTATTAATGCCGACCAAATGAAAAATAATTTATGTTGGGTTTTTAAGTGCAAAAATTTAAATATTTTATGATCACAAGAAAGTAGAAATATAGAAAAACTGTGCATAAGAAAAAGACTAGCATAATGGGACTATAGATGATAATTTTCCCATTTTTTCTTTAGGATGAGATTTTAAAGCTTTTACAAAGGAAAAAGTATGTTTAGGCCTATAAGGAATGCCAGGATTTTACCTCCATTGGAATTTTTACTTCAAATAATACATCTCTTGAAAACTTCTATTATCTCTGTAGAAAGTAACAAAATTTTCTTTTTTTTCAAAATAAATTGAGGAACTCTTACCATATTCTGAAACCTGAAATGACTGATAATATGTCTGGTCCTATTGGATGGAAGGAAAAAAAAAAACAAGAAAATATATGAGTTCCTATATAATTATTTTGCTTGCTTACTTACCTGCATAACAAAGATTTAGAAAATTAATTTTTAAATTACATTTATAATGATTTAATGAACAAAAGAGTTTATTTTCATTTATTGAAGTTTAGTTTTAGCCAACTGCAACATGAAGCCTGTGAGATTTCATGAATTTTTCTTACCAATTCACTAACATAAAAATGTGGCCTGTCTCTATAATTCATTGCAGGTCATTTAAACAAACTACTTAATCTGACTCCCATCATTTGTGAAATAAGAACTAGATTAAATAACTCAAGAATTTATGAAGCAAGGATAACACATGTTAAACTGACAAGAAATAACTTCGGATATGTTTTGGGTATCATTATCGAAAAGCCAACAGAAAAAATGAAATTACACACAACTCAAATATTTGGAAATAATCAAGGATATACAATTTTCATAGACCAACATCCTCCAGCTTTCCAATTCCTTGAATTATTTTCTAGTGTAACTCCTAAATCAATACATCCTACCCTATTTTAACAGATACTGTTAATTATTTCCTTTTCCAAGATCAACTAGAAAATATGTGGCCTTTAGTGTATCATTTTTCTAATTCCTCATGTTTCTAACTGTCCATTCTAAATCAAAGCAACACATTAAATAGAACCTCTTCATCTGGTTCCACTTGGGGGTTGGAAAGATAAATTTTTTCAAATAATAATTAAATAAATAAATAAGAACCTCTCCAAAACAACTAAGTAATTTCACTAATGAAATTTGTATTCTAAATTTGATTCCTTAAATTTATCAAAGCAAACACAAAGATGCAACTATAAAATATTAGCTTTGCTTTACAAGCACTCTTGGTTAATCTAAAGCACCAAGAAGTTATTTTTTAATCCTAAAGGAAGGCTATAATTCACTTAAAAATATAAAACAAATGTAACTACTTACATGCTAATAAAAAAAAAATGTCTAAAACTTGGCCTCAATGTTGTCATTTAAAGAAGATCCCAAAGAGATTGTGTTGTTTTCATCAGTCTTAAGAATATTCACCTGTGTGACTTCTATCTTAAATTGTTTTCATGTCATATATATAGTAACATTATAAATTACATGTACTTGATCCATTTATAAGTTCTAAACTAACATCCTCAAAAAATCAAATCAAGAAGGTAATTTACCTGTATTGCCTGTTTTACTGATAAACATAAGAATACAAGAATCTTTAAATTGTTTTTGCTTTATTATGGAGGTCAGCACAGGCAAGATTATGGAATAAGTAACAAGGACGATGTCTCTGTCAAGGTTAATTCATATAGCAAACATTAATTGAGTAAGTACTACATGCAAAACACCATATGGGACTCTATAAAGATAAATTACAGCCCTCAGCATCAAAGGATCTAGTGGTGAAGACATAGTCAAGAACAATAATTCAAATTGCTAGTGTCCTGGGGTTTCGTGCACAGTGTTTTGGCTCTTCCTCTTCCCTATTCTTTTTTTTTTTTAATTTTTTTTAATTACTTATTTCTTTTTTTTTTTTTTTTCTTTACATTTCTGGTAAACATGGAAGGGAAGACAGGATCTTCCCTATTCTTGACTCACATACTTCCATTCCTACCCAGGTATTACTGCTTCCCTAAATCCACAATCTAAAAACAACATCTCTGCCCTCTAAGTCTAGTTCTTCCTTCCCTGTCTGTCACTTTTCACCCTGTATCATAAATATTTAGAGACACCACTTATCTTGCAGCAAGTTCTTTGAGGGCCCAGTCCACGTTGGATCATTTCTGTATCCCTCATAGTTTATCCCACAGGGTGCCAACCTACCATAGTGCCCGGTATAAAATAAATGCTCCATAAATATGTATTAAATTAAATAAAAATTACTAGCTTTACAAAGTGGAAAATTAACTCGTTTATTTGGGCGTACTTTAAACAACAGCCTTGAAACCAAGATTTAGGTAATTGCATGTTTAATACACAAGTAGCTACGTTAGATTATATTTGAAATGAATTCCATCTCCCCTCCTGCCTCCTACCTTGCTAATTATCCCTGATCAATACTGGATTTCCCCCTTCTTTCCACTAACTGTCTCCTTCCCCTCAGTCAGTCTGTAAATCTTCTCGAGTCTTTTGTCCCTTGGTACTCCTAAATATCTTTCTGACTCCTTCCTTGTTTCCTTCCTGTCTCTCTCTTTCTGATCTTTTCCCATTCTGAGCCCAAGGCTCTCCCCACTCTCCAGACTCTCATCAATTCCCATGTTTTTAACTACCATTTCTACACTAAAGACACCAAAATCCCTATGTCTAGCCCATACCTCAACCCTGAGATTCAGCCTCAAATCTACCTGCTGGACACCTCCACCTGAATGTCCTCCAGAATGTTCTGGATTTATTTATCTAGATTTAGCCTCTTTCAAGTAGCCTTTCTTGATTACCTCTCCCTCTGTTGGGTTAGACGCGCCTTCTCTCCCATAATATTCTGTGTATAACTCAATCTTTTTATTTAATACAATATACCATAATTATCTGCTTTGTGTCCAACTCTTCTAGGATATTATGAAATCCTTCAAAGCACAGCACCTAGATTGGCATGTCTTTTGAATAAAGTTATGTATTAATATAAATGAATAAATGAATTGCATCTTGTCCCAGGCTGGTTCTTTCAGATGCTCATCAGACCCCAGTTACCAGACAGTATCTCCCGCAAGACACTAAAATCACCTTCCCTTGAGAAGACTCAAACTGCCCTGAAGAGGCAAATGAGCCATCGAGTAACTTTAACTCTCTGCCCTTTATCCGGAAGGAACATGAATGCCAAAGGAGAGGAAGAGGCTGGCCACCATGGAAAACTAGAGAAAGGGAAGATGGAAAATGTTTCTTATCCCTGTCTTTTTTTTTTTTTGAGACAGAGTTTCGCTTTGTTGCCCAGCTAGAATGAGTGCCATGGCATCAGCCTAGCTCACAGCAACCTCAAACTCCTGGGCTCAAGCAATCCTCCTGCCTCAGCCTCCGGGACTACAGGCATGCGCCACCATGCCTGGCTAATTTTTTCTATATATATTAGTTGGCTAGTTAATTTCTTTCTGTTTATAGTAGAGACAGGATCTCGATCTTGCTCAGGCTGGTCTCGAACTCCTGTCCTCAAGCAATCCGCCTGCCTCGGCCTCCCAGAGTGCTAGGATTACAGGCGTGAGCCACCTCGCCCAGCCCCGATCATTTTAAATTGTTCCAATAAATCAAAAAATTATTTTGTAGCTGAGTGCTGACCATGTGCTTTGCACCACACAAAGTCTTCCCAGGATGTTTATAAGTGGTAAAATGTAAACCAAGAAATAAATTATTTTACTGTCCAAGGGGTTTGAAAAACAGAAGTAAGTTCTGTAATGCTCAACATATTATCCATTAGACAAACAGGTCATACCAATTTTCACAATGAGTTTAGTTATTTTTATAAAATATATAATCAAGTATAGAAGAACTGAAATATTTAAGATTAATAGTAATTCAGAGAATTCATAGACATGTTTGCCATATATAACCACAAAAACACTGACACTGAGTACTCTCATAAATCTAGAACAAGGATCAGCAAATTTTTCCTGTAAAGGGCTGGATATTAAATATTTTAGGCTTTGTAGGCCATATGGTCGCTGTCACACTACTCAATAATGCCCTTGCAGTGCAAATGCAGCCAGAGACAGTATGCAAATAAATGAGCATGACTATGTTCCAACAGAGCCTTATTTACAAAAACAGGTGTCGGATTGGATTTGGTCTTTCAGCCAGGGTTTGCTGACACCTGGTCTAAAAAAGAAAGAAAATTTATTTTCAAATTGTTCTATGTTAGCTCTAGCTGAACTAAACTAAACTTAACTAAAAACATGCAGCAAAAAAAAAAAACCAGCCTTTTTGTAGAAAGTACAAGTTTCTTTTACTGAACAATTTTCCTTGGGTTTCAAAAAACCTTAATTTGCTTCAAAATGAGTTTTTATGTTAATGGTAGCTCATCAAATATGGTTTGTGCTGATTCACTCTGCCAATAACCGGGAAGAAAGGGTATCCTGAAGGCTTAAATACTTGGGCAGCGCGTCTTCTAAGCAAACACCTTCCCAGGCAAGAGAAGGCATAACTCATCAATGTCTTCTGAGCTCTTTTTTCCCCAATATGGTCACGGTTCCATGGGCAAAGCTCTCCCTTGGAAAAACCTGCTCTGAAGCACATGTATTCACTCTCCGTTTGTATTGGGTGTAAGCCTGCCTTGATTACATTTTCTAAACAATTTCTAAAGCGGAGGTAGAAAACAAGAATCAGTAGGCTTTCTCAGCAATCTCTGTCATTTCTCTAACCCCTATGCCTAAGTCAATCATTCACTGTGAGGGTGTATGTTATGGAAATCAGTTAAATGAAGGGGAAAAAGAGAAAGCATTATTTTTACTCCCCTTTTAAGTAGTATGCTATGACCAGAGTATAAGTTGGAGACATGTGAATTACTAAAACCATGAATTCCAGTCACAGAACTTTCCTTCTCTAACCATGAAGCCATCCAACTTTTTCTATTTTAACGAATTTGAAGGAATATGGCACACTACATGACCACTGAAAAAATATATTTTAAAATGCAGGTCGGTTTCTTTCAACTCTTGCTTCTGAAGTAAAAAGAAATGCCAGAAACAGCCTGTAATCCTAGCTCTCTGGGAGGCCGAGCAGGGCGGATCCTTTGAGTTCAGGAGTTCGAAACCAACCTGAGCAAGAGCGAGACCCCGTCTCTACTATAAATAGAAACAAATTAATTGGCCAACTAATATATATACAAAAAAATTAGCCGGGCGTGGTGGTGCATGCCTGTAGTCCCAGCTACTCGGGAGGCTGAGGCAGAAGGATCGCTTGAGCCCAGGAGTTTGAGGTTGCTATGAGCTAGGCTGACGCCACGGCACTCACTCTAGCCTGGGCAACAAAGTGAGACTCTGTCTCAAAAAAAAGAAAAAAGAAAAAAGAAATGCCAGAAACAGAACTAAGGTGCTAGGAGGATTATTTCTATTTGTACATTTATGTTCATTTATAATCATTTCAGTTTTCTAATAGTTTGCTTTGGCACTGATCGCCAGTGTCTGGATTTACTTTTTATTTAAATGTTAAGAAAGACATTGAATTTTTTAAATCTGCACATCATAGGATGTTTAAATGGAGCTATTTCTGATCCCGTTTTTTTGGGGGGGTTTTTTGTTTGTTTGTTTGGTTGGTTGGTTTGGTTTTTGTCTTTAAGACAATACATGCCAACCATGTCTACATTCCAAAGTGAGGTGCAAGACTACCTTGCAGAACTTGCAAAGGAGGGTTCCAAAAACTGGTTTTGCAACTCTTAACCCCTCACCTAGGGGGAGGGCATAAAAGAGTCAAGATGAAAGCAAACTAGAAGAGAATTTTACGGAAAAGCTTTTGATGAGCTAAGAGTGGCTCATACCCCAACCCCGACATTAGGTGAGAGTTGCTCTCCCCTCACTTCAAACCTTCCAAGGGGCTTCAATAGGAGGACCCAGAGAGCTGGATATGTGTCCCTGGGAACATCCTCAAGCTGTCAGTGAGCAGGCTCTTGACACACCTGAGAAATCTACAAAGCAAAATACTGGCAGCGACAGGCTATGCAGAGCTAAGAGTGTGCTGTGTTGGGGGCAGTCTGCACCTCCTGAGAATCACAGAGCAAAGAAAGCATGAGCATTTTCCCTCCACTAGATACGCAAAAAAGAGCAAGTCAGCATGAGACTGCTTTCTGTCCTGATCAAATCAGCCTCAGAAGGGATAACACAAACCCTCAGGGGAGGGAAGTTGGGGGTGTGCACACCAGGCAACTGGGAGCTGAAGACAAGAGTTTTGAGCTGCCAGTTGGAAGAGACAGATTCAAAAGCATCCAGGGCACTATGGATAAAAGACCTCCCAGCAACGGTGAGGGTGCTGCAAAGAATCCACAAATGAGTTCTAAGAAGGAAAGGTATTAGTTTTAAATGTCTGCTAAGCCCGGAGAGCTCTGATGCGAATGACAACAGTATTACACTGAAAGATATTAAACTGCCATTTTTCTAGGACAAATACTAGTAAATTCATATGACTCATACATCAAGTAGGATTTTTTTTTACCCCTCCCCTCTTTTTCCTCCACCTAATTCAATCTGGGAGAGTTGAAGGCAGCCTAATGAGTCAAGAGGCAGGCAGCCAGACCAGAGAAGACCCAAGCTGGGAGAAGGGAGCACTTTATGTTACTGGACTGGACATATTAATTACTGAATGTAGACTGCTTCGTGTGTGTGAATGTAACCAAAAATGACAAGACCTTTTGTTACCAAAGAATAACCATAAAAATGATGGGATTTGCCTGACATTACATCCAAGGAGTCAGAAAGAATTGGTCCCAAAGAACAGGACTAAATGGCAAAAGAATAATGTGGGGTTTTTTATCGCACCTATGGAGTAATAAATGTTCAACCTCACAGTTATACATAAATAACTGGGATCAGCAAACTGGGCTGCTGTTCTTGTTAAGAAAGGCTGGGGACGCAGAAGGCATCCCAATTTCTGACTCATAGGACACTTTCCCTCAGAAACAGAGCTCTAGACTGATCCGCACAAGTTGACTTAATATGGATAGGTCGAGTAAGAATGTGAACAACATAACATGAATAAAACTATATTGTTGCCCCCACCAGATACCATATTAATTCTCTCCTTCTTAGGAACAAAAGTTTTAAACTATTGATGGCTTCGTATACTCGATTGCCCTTGGGATCTGGATTCTGCCTCTACCATTTCACAGGCACCAAAGGATGTCTGCCTCTCACCACATGCCACTTTCCTCAGGCCTTGCTCTCGAAGACCTCTGCAGCAGCTGACGCTGTAGCCACCCTCTCTAATTTCCTCCCTCTGCCCTGTGCCTGCACCCTCTGGCTCTCTCGTCCCAAGCCTGCCTGTTTTTTCTCCAGTGCTTTTGGTGACTTCTCTTCTTAGCTCCTGAATGTGGTGGTTTCTTCTCTTTTCTTTTTTTTTTTTTTTTTTTTTTTGAAACAGAGTCTCACTCTGTTGCTGGGCCTAGCTCACAGCAACCTCAAATTCCTGGGCTCAAGCGATCCTTCTGCCTCAGCCTCCCGAGTAGCTGGGACTACAGGCATGCGCCACCATGCTCAGCTAATTTTTTCTATATATTTTTTTAGTTGACTAATTAATTTCTTTCTATTTTTTTTAGTAGAGACGGGGTCTTGCTCTTGCTCAAGCTGGTTTCGAACTCCTGACCTTCAGCAATCTGCCCGCCTTGGCCTCCCAGAGTGGTAGGATTACAGGCATGAGCCACCGCCCCCAGCCCTGAATGTGGTGGTTTCTGACAGCACAGTCCAAATACCTCCAGCTCACCTCGCTCCCCTAAGCCCTCTGACTTGCCTGGAGCATACGATCGAGCGATGATTCTCCCAAAGACCCACACTTGACATCCCCAGGCAGCTTGTGGTCTCCTTTCTCCTTTGTCCCCGTCACTGTCTGATCAGCCACTCATCCTAAGGATTCTTCCTTTAAAGTGTTTTTTAATTCATCCATTCCTTTTTCATTTTTGCTGAAATTTTTGCTCCCCTGAAGCGGCCCCTTACTGCCTTCAGACTGGACTGAAGCTAACGTGGAAGGTGTTCATACATTTCTTAAACCCTGATACTAAGCCCCAGCAGTCTCCTGGATATGAGTTTCTCTCCCTCTAATTACTCCACATACTGCCACCAAAATGATCTTAAAATACTACTTTAATCATGTCATACTGTTGCCTAAAAACTTCCTACAAAAATGAAGAAGAGGCCGGGCGTGGTGGCTCACACCTGTAATCCTAGCACTCTGGGAGGCCGAAGCGGGTGGATTGCTTAAGGTCAGGAGTTCAAAACCAGCCTGAGCGAGACACTCCCCCCCCCCCCGTCTCTACTAAAAAAATCAAAAGAAACTAATTGACCAACTAAAAATATATATACCGGGCGTGGTGGCGCATGTCTGTAGTCCCAGCTACTGGGGAGGCTGAGGTGGGAGGATTGCTTGAGCCTAGGAGATTGAGGTTGCTGTGAGCTAGCCTGACGCCATGGCACTCACCCTAGCATGGGCAACAAAGTGAGACTCTGTCTCAAAAAAAAAAAAAAAAAAATGAAGAATACAACAAATATTAATGATGGTTTATTTTTGGTTTGGGAGTTTATCATAAGGGTGTCATACTTTCTAAGGTATAATGTTGGGATGTTTTTGCCTTAATCATGCATTACTTTTATAATCAGAGGGAAATAAAAAACATATAATTTTATATCTTTTCTAATTTGAGAGACTCGTTCATATACATTTTGTTCTCTTTGTCCTGAAATTTTATATGAAATTTGTAACACTGACTGAGATTCAAAGTAAAATATGTAAGTTTTTTAGAGCTCCCCACTGTCTACAAAATGAAATCTAAAACCTTTAGCCTGATATCCAATATCCTCAACGGCTTAGCCCGGAAACTCTGCCAACTTTCTCTTCGACTGCTACTCTCTAAAAGCCCTCCACTCCAGCAAGTGCCGGCCCCCGACTCTGCAGCTCTGCCACTTAGCTCAGAGCCTCATTCCACCTGCCCCTGCCAGTCCCCGTCCAAGCCCTGCAGTCCAGGTACAGCGTAGACCTTTAAAGCTGTGAGGAGCCTTAAAGTTCTCTGATCCAGGCCAGGTGCAGTGGCTCATGCCAGCAATCCTAGCACTCTGGGTGGCCAAGGCAGGAGGATAGCTTGAGGTCAGGAGTTCAAGACCAACCTGAGCAAGAGCGAGACCCCATCTCTACTAAAAATAGAAATATTAGTGGGGCGAGGTAGCACATGCCTGTAGTCCCAGCTACTCGGGAGGCTGAGGCAGAAGGATCACTCAAGCCCAGGAGTTTGAGGTTGCTGTGAGCTGTGATGACACCACTGCACTCTACCTGGGTGACAGAACAAGACTGTTATCTCAAAAAAAAAAAAAAAAAAGTTATTTGATCCAAATCTCTTTTGTCACAGCTGAGGAAACTGAGATCCTGAGCCCATCAGCCCTTGACTAGATCACTCGCACCCAGGTCTTGTGACTCCCAATCTAATGCTCTTTCCATTTGTTACATGAAGCCATCCCTGACTCAGCTCCTTGAAAGCAGAATCGGTTTCTTAGCATCTTTACATGTTGACTGACTGATGTTTCTTCCCACCTAGCAGACAACAGAAAAGTTCCATATTTTTAGTTTTATTCAGATTCCCTAATAATCTTATTATGCTTAAACCTATTGCTTACAGAAAAAACAATCATGTAATATCCTTTCTTTTTCCCTCTTTTATTTTTACCATAAAATTGGCAAAGAGCTCAAAAATAAACAAGGCATCGCAATGGAAATATCATCCTATAAAAGTATCAGCAGATGCATGTTGACCTACTTAGAGGAATGACAGAGTCAAAAGGATTAGCAGAATGACTGAAAATGTTTATTAACATTTACATCATCCTTTCCTTTCCTGTTTAGAGTCTAAACCTCTGTGGTCTAAACTCTAGCGACAGCATATTTCTCTGGTGGTTTCAACCCAAACTGAACGTCAGGATCGGCTGTGGTGGTTTTAATAAATAGAGATGCCCAGAGCTACTGAATCAGAATTACCAGGGCTAAAGGCCAAACATAAGAAACGCCTTCATTCACCCATTCCTTCCATAGAGATTGATCACACCCGAGTGCCAGGCACTGAGCTGGGTGGCAGGGACACACCTTCATGCATGAAGCTTTTGGTCTAGTGGAAAGAAGGATATTTGCCAAATAATCCCATACATAAGTATGTGATTACAAACTATGATAAAGGCTGCGAATTAAATATACAGATAATTATGAAATCTGGAGATGAGGCGAGAAAAGTAGAGTCAAATCAGGTAAGGCTTTGGGTAGGCCATGGAAAAAATATCTGAATTTTATTCTCAGGGCAATGGAAAATCTTTGGAGAATTTTAAGCTGGGGAATAACATGATGTTAACTAATGTTTAGATTACTTTCACTGCTGTGTAGACAATTTGGTTGCAAGATAGGAAAAGTACATTTAGAGAGACTGATTAAGAGATACTGAAATATCTAAGAAAATATGGTGGGTTGGACAAAGGAAGTAGAGCTGGAAATTAAAGAAAAGTAGGTGGATTTGAAATATGTTTAAGGGTAAAAGCTATAGGAATTGGTGAAGGCCTGGACATAGAGAACGTCCTCTGGCCTAGAGAAAGAGCATGAGATATATATAAATATAAATATATATATATATATTTTTTTTTTCTTTGAGACAGAGTCTCACTTTGCTGCCCAGGCTAGAGTGAGTGCCGTGGTGTCAGCCTAGCTCACAGCAACCTCAAACTCCTGGGCTCAAGCAATCCTGCTGCCTCAGCCTCCCGAGTAGCTGGGACTACAGGCATGTGCCACCATGCCTGGCTAATTTTTTCTATATCTATCAGTTGGCCAATTAATTTCTTTCTATTTATAGTAGAGACGGCGGTCTCACTCTTGCTCAGGCTGGTTTCGAACTCCTGACCTCCAGCAATCTGCCCGCCTCGGCCTCCAGAGTGCTAGGATTACAGGCGTGAGCCACTGCGCCCTGCCAAGAGCATGAGCTATTAAGAAGAACCCCAAGGTCACCAGCCTGCACAGATGGATTGAGGGTGGATAAATTCAATAAGATAGAAAACACTGGAGAAAACCCAGATGTGGTGGGGGGAGATCATAAGAAAAACATTGGACATGAAGAATTTAGGGTGCTTGGAAATATCTGAGAGAAGATGTTAAACAGGCAGATGGCTATAGAGGTCTGAGACTCAGAGGTCTGGGTTCTCTCAGAGAGACAAATTTCAGAGTCGCTGGTGTACAGATGGAAATTGAAACCATATCTGTGGTTGAACTTGCCTAGAGTGAGAAATGAAAGAAACTTAAAACCAAACCTTGCAACACGCCAATATGTAAGAGAGAATAAATGACAAAAATGACCAAGGAGAATCCAGACAAGTTGAACGAAATCCAGGAGCCAAACTGGAGCGAGTTAGGGACATGGAGGTGGAGAGATTAGATGACTTTTATTTTTTAGATTAGCCAGGAAGGGAATGTGAAATCACTGCAGAAGGAAGTAGGATCAAAGTGGAATGTTTTGGTTTGTTTGTTTGTTTGTTTTTTAATGTGAAATACTTAAGCATATTAGATTTTGTGCAAAGATCCAGGACAGAAAGTAATCCAAGCTGAAGATGGAGGAGAAATAAGAGATCGTCAATACTGTAACTTTTCCGAGAAAGCAGAAGAAGGGAGACACCAAGACAGAGGTAGAGGTACGGGTCTCAGATATGAAGAACGACACCTCTGCTGTAAAACAAGAGAAGAAGCCTGCAAAGGGCACAGAGGCAAGTAGACATGTGAATCTGACCGAGAAAATGAGAGAAATTCCCAAACGACAACTGCTGTCTTTTTCTGTAGAGAGAGAGACAATCCACTGAGAGTGAGGAGGAATGAACCAGACTCATCTCATTAGACAGCCTTTTCCTGATTCGCTTCTCTTAGTAGCAAGAATCACAAATATCCGGGGACTCAGCAAGACCGGAACTAAATATCTGAAGATCTGAAGTTGGTCTCCACCTTGACAGTCACTCGTAGTGACAGGACTTGTGAAAAATGGAACCTAACCAATGACCAAGACATGGACGGTACAAGGCTCCAGTAAGAAGGACATGGCCAGGCATCCGGTGTGACAAGAGCACTCACACTCCTAAAAAGTGCCACCATCTGCAGAGCAAGTGCATTATGCTGTACAACAGGCATAGCCTCCTCAAAAACAAACAACGTACAAAACCCACTCATTTAACCCTCTCTATTCCTACTGAAGGTGGAAGTAATTATGGTTTTTAAAGACACACAACGTGACCACCTTTCCTGGTCATCCCAAGCAAGGAGAAAAAAGCAACAGCGTAACTTCATCTTCTTGCTGAATGGGAAAGTTACCCTTGAGGCAAAAGAATTCCATTTCTTGCTTTTTTCTCCTTTTCTCACTCCACCCAAGGACTTGGTACTTATTTCAGTGCCCCACTCTGGTACCCAGGGCTGCCACCACCAGTCAGAGTCCAGTGAGTTATCATTCTCCAAAACTACCCCATGCCATTGAAAACTAAGTATCGTATAGAACTACACACACACATCACACCAATGTCAACTTCATGCTTTTGATGTTGTACTATAATAACGTGAGATATAACCATTGGGTGCACTGCATAAAGGGTACACAGGACCTCTCGGGACTGTCTTTACAACTTTCTATGAATCAACGTCAAAGTAAAGATTTCTTTTAAAAATTAATCTTGGCCGGGCACGGTGGCTCACGCCTATAATACTAGCACTCTGGGAGGCCGAGGCGGGAAGATCACTTGAGGCCAGGAGTTCGAGACCAGCCTGAGCAAGAGCGAGACCCTGTCTTTACTAAAAAATAGAAAGAAATTAGCCAGGCAACTAAAAATATAGAAAATATTAGCCAGGCATGGTGGCACATGCCTGTAGTCCCAGCTACTCGGGAGGCTGAGGCAGGAGGATGGCTTGAGTCCAGAAGTGTGAGGTTGCTGTGAGCCAGGCTGATGCCACGGCACTCTAGCCCAGGCAACAGAGTGAGACTCTGTCTCAAATATATATATATACACACACATATATATGTATAAATATATATACACACACATATATATGTATAAATATATATATATATTAAAAATTAACCTTTTTATGCCTCCTATGACCAGGGTTATACAGCCTGCTAGGTGACAATAACCTAATCCTTAATAATATATTAACAGATATTAATGGAGAAAGTTGCCCAAGTAACCTACATGCTAGACTCAAATCCTCAGCCTAAAGGCACGGCTGTGGTGACCAGAATCTGAGACACCTGGGGGAACAGTCCATTGCGTGTGGCGGTGACCCCTGCGGCAACCCCGAGTCATATGACAGAGGTGGACACCTTCTTCGCCAGTGCACACAGCAGGTCCTGTTGACATCCAGATTCAATCTGAAAGCGTGACCATTTTAAAACAGCAATTGCCGCACATATTAAACGATTTAATTTTCCAGAGCTGAAAGTATGAGGAAACTGGCCTTTGATCCTGACCCTGACACACTGTGTCAGCCTAATCAGGTCACGTCGCCCCTCTCAGATTCTTCCTCCATAAAATGAGAGGGTGGATCTCGGTGACCTGTAAGATCCTGTGCAGCGCTGAGACCCTATGGCACATGCTGAGGGTTCCCTCAGACCCTCCGTTCCACTGGTGAACATGACACACTAACATCTGACCCCAAAGTTTCCTAACTGGTGCCAAAAATAGGTGCCTGCACAGAAGGGCAGGGAAGAGACATGTGTAAAGGGCACACACTCCTAAGGTGCCTTCCAGAGGGGAGGAACAAGACAAAGAACTCCTCACGAAAATGTGCATGGGGTCCAGAAACTAAAATGCACACTGCCAAAGCACTGGCAATAACAGATCAAACAGTTCCATAAAGTCACAGGAATAATACGGCACAAACTAGTGAGTGCATTTTAAATTTTATAAGAGACTAGGATATTCAGTTCTTGACTGAAATCTTTTCTAATGTTCCAAATAAAAAAAGTCCAGGCTATTAATCCTAAAGTCCTGTTTTCCATCGCCTCACAGATTCATCAAATACAGCAACCGCATATATTCTTGAAATGAAAATATATAAACACCCTTCTACTAAGTTGTAGTGTCATATAGGAGCTGGGGCTACAAATTAAAGAGCACCACAAGGGATAATGATCAACAGCAACTATCTAGAAGAAACTGTTCCTTTGCTCCATTCACTCTCTCTTTCATCCCACAGGCATGAGTGGGTGCCTATGACAGGTCAAATACTACATTAGACAGAATAAGTGCTAAAATTAATAAAAAGCTCACAGTCTAATAAATGAGGCAGGCATATGTTTTTTAAAACTACACTGATCGGACGGGCGCATTGGTTCACCCCTGTAATCCTAGCACTCTGGGAGGCCGAGGCGGGGGTATTGCTCGAGGTCAGGAGTTCGAAACCAGCCTGAGCAAGAGTGAGACCCCATCTCTACTATAAATAGAAAGAAATTAATTGGCCAACTGATAGATATAGAAAAAATTAGCCAGGCATGGTGGCACATGCCTGTAGTCCCAGCTACTTGGGAGGCTGAGGCAGCAGGATTGCTTGAGCCCAGAAGTTTGAGGTTGCTGTGAGCTAGGGTGATGCCACAGCACTCACTCTAGCCTGGGCAACAAAGCATGACTCTGTCTCAAAAAAAAAAAACCTACACTGATCATTTATACAAGTAAACTTAAGAAACAAAACAAAAAAAAACTGCACCGATCATGACTTGGGAAGATAGAAGTTCTCGAAATTGTGGCACCACAGTGTGAATGTACTTGATGCCACTGAACTTCAAAATGGTTAAAATGGTAAATTTTATGCTACGTATATCTTATCACAATTTTTAAAAAAGGAAAATGATACACTGACTGGTAAGTGCCATCACAGAGGTGTGTATCAGGGCCCATGGAAGGATGCAGAAGGAAGTGCTGAGCTCTGCTAGTTGATGCTCTAAGTCAACATTTTAAAACCAACTCCTCCCCCCCTCTCCCACTGCACGTGGAAGTAAGAACTTGAGGTCCTTCTCAACAAAGGAAAGCATTCTTATAAGGAGAGGCTAGCAAAAGTATTTTGGAAGCCACAGCCACATTCCAGAGAGGATGCCACTGCTTTCTGACCTGTCAAAGTCTGCTCCATGCTTTCTGTTAAGTTGTCATCACAAGCCAGGGGAGCTACCAGATGCTACTTGTAGAGTGCTTCAGGGACAAGAACTGTCCAAACAAAAAGATGTGCTCTTTTTGCAAAGGAAAAACAGCTCCAGAGAAACCTAACAGCAGAAGCAAGCTGACCCAGGCAACAGCTGGACGGCCAGTCCAGAAAAGATAAGGAGTATTCCCGAAAGCCTATAAAAAACACGGAGATGTTGGCAATCCTCACCTAACCTTTCCATAACAGCTAACTCAAGAGAAAGTAGATGTAACTGTTATAAGCAAAGGAATAATTCAATGCAGATTGCTTCTGAATTACATAATAGTTCGATACCCACAGTTCATTACAAAGGGCTGCAAAAGAGTGATTTCGAGCCTTAAGTCTGTTGAGTTTCCTGCATTCTATTTCTTGCCCCCCAACATTGGTTTAGGATTGAGACAAGGGCTGAGGAATTGCAGTCAGTGACAGCTACAAGACTCTACAATATTATAAAGTTCCATGATTCCCAAACTGGATCTGCATCTAAAGCATCAGAGAAGCTACTGCAAAAATACAAGTTACACTAAAAATTCTGAGTTAGTAAGTTTAAGGTGCTAGGAAACTCTACTGAGCCAGTCACTAGAGCAGTAAACAGCTGAGAGCAGCACTGCCGGGGGATTCAAAGAACAAACCACATGGCCTGTCCCTAGTTCCATACCGTCCACTACCCAACACTGCCTCTCAGTGGGCTAGATAGATACTAAAGATGCCCGATTGTGATTACTTATCAGTACTTCTCTAAATGTGGTCCAAAAAACATATAGAATTTTCTAGAGTGCTTATTTAAAAATCAAATTCAGGCCAAGCACGGTGGCTCATGCCTATAATCCTATTCCACCATCATATACTGCAGAATGGAGATGAAAAACACAAATAAAACACTAAAACTTTTAGGTCGGGTGCGGTGGCTCACGCCTGTAATCCTAGCACTCTAGGAGGCCGAGGCGGGCGGATTGCTCGAGGTCAGGAGTTCAAAACCAGCTTGAGCAAGAGCGAGACCCCGTCTCTACTATAAATAGAAAGAAATTAATTGGCCAACTAACATATATATAGAAAAAATTAGCCGGGCATGGTGGCGCATGCCTGTAGTCCCAGCTACTTGCGAGGCTGAGGCAGCAGGATTGCTTAAGCCCAGGAGTTTGAGGTTGCTGTGAGCTAGGCTGACGCCACGGCACTCACTCTAGCCTGGGCAACAAAGCAAGACTCTGTCTCAAAAAAAAAGAGAAAAAAACCTAAAACTTTTACTAGATAAAAATAATTACTCATCAAAAAAAAAAAAAAATCCTGAAAGTGAAAAGCAATATTTGCAGGGCAAATACAATTTAAGTTAATACAGAAAGTTTAAAAGTATAATAAATGACTTATTCATTTTTATTCTACAAACAAACACGTTACAATTGCAGAAATGCCAAGTTGCCCATTGAGTGTATTTTACTCAGAGGATCCTCTTCCTGACCTAGGGAAAAAAGTGACTAAAGAATGTCACTTTCTAACAACAAAAGAAAAAAACAAACAAAAAGAATGTCAACTCTCTAATTACCTGCACAGTCCCTACAAATCAAAGCTGTGATAAGTCCTGTATTTTTTTTAATACCATTGTCCTTCAGTGGCAATACTGATATCATTTCATGTTTTGCTACAGACAAATGGGACTTCAAAACATTCTCCTGAAAATAAATATTTTTACCAGGAATAGTCACTGCCTCAGAAAAAAAAACATATGGTCTATGACAGTAGACTACTTATGGGCCTCGCACACTTCTGCTGCTCAACTCTGCTACCTAATGGTAGACTATTTAAATACTAAATATATTTCCTCCATAGTTATCCTTCACTGCTAAAAAAGAAGGTGTTTAATAATAAGCAATATACAGTCGTTTAATGCCAGAGTCGAGGAAAAACAAAAACCAGAGACCAAGGCCGCAGCTAAGGGCATGTCTCCTAACATTGCCTTGATTATACCGCCCCCTGGTGGTCCCCTCAAGGCACTTTTTAATAAAGCCGGTAATTTTTTTCTTAGTTGTTTAAATTATTATAACATATCACCAACAATAAGTACCTGATCAGTATGCTTGTCTTCAAAAAGATAAATATGCTTTATAGAATGTAGAAAATGGGAAATTATATTTAGTTCAAGACAAATTATTATTATATAGCTTTCATACATTCATTTAACATTAATATTATAGATACCGACTTCTCCCTATGTGCAAAAGACTGCACTAGGTCCCAGGAAGAAAGGGGTGAACAAGACGGAAAGGTCACTACCTTTGCAAGGGCCACCAATTCAAAGTGACATGAAAGAACCACGGGAAGCACACAGTGCTATGGAAACGTCTGGAGGGGCCAGGTCATTTTAGAGAATCCCTGCAGGTGGAAAGCAAGTAGCTGGAACACAAAAAGGGGAAATGGCACTCCAGGCAGTGGGAACAGCATGTGAAAAGGCTCTGGGATGAGACAGACTGGTGAGTTTAAGAAACTTAAAGGGTAGACTATGTCTAAGCATAGAGTTCAAGGGCAAGGGTCGCATTTAACAAGGCTAAAGGAGTGGGCAAGAGCCAGATCTTGTGAATGTTTTGAATTTTCTAAGCACCTAAACTTCCCTACAAGCATTATCTTTTTTTCTGTCAAAGCAACATGGCAGGCCAAGTCCACAAACCACTACATAAGAAATTCTATAAATCTTTCAAAGTACAAATTTGCATATTCCCTAAGTCTTTCTCTACTCTTCTATCCCTCTTTCCCTTCCGGCACTTCTTCTGTTCACTATTCACTGAACAAATTAATCTCTTGGCACCTGTCACCCAGCTAAACCTGCCCTTGTCCAGCAGTGACTTGTGAATGGACCAACAATGTCCACGCTGGCCCAAGCGCAGCCCATCTGCAGGCTGCCAGCCACCTGGGAGGAGGCTTGCTTGCAGGGCTCTGAGCGTGATGGCTACTTAGTAAAGCCCGTTCAGACTGCGACTGGAGAACACCACGAAGGTTGGTAGAAGAGTGAGAAGAGAATGGAGCGGACCATGAAAGACAGAGGGAACAGCTGGCCCCCAAAGTATGGGTGCTCATCCTTACGATAAACCCTCTCTCTCACCAAGGCAGCCTGAGCACCTTACAATTCCTCTGCTGTTGCACTGACTGCTGCTTTTCTGTCACTTTTTTTTTTTTTTTTTGAGACAGAGTCTTGCTTTGTTGCCCAGGCTAGAGTGAGTGCCGTGTCGTCAGCCTAGCTCACAGCAACCTCAAACTCCTGGGCTCAAGCAATCCTTCTGCCTCAGCCTCCCGAGTAGCTGGGACTACAGGCATGCGCCACCATGCCCGGCTAATTTTTTCTATATATACATTAGTTGGCCAATTAATTTCTTTCTATTTATAGTAGAGACGGGGGTCTTGCTCTTGCTCAGGCTGGTTTCGAACTCCTGACCTTGAGCAATCCGCCTGCCTCAGCCTCCCAGAGTGCTAGGATTATAGGCCCGAGCCACCACGCCTGGCCTTGTCACCTTTCTATCATTTAACTTTTATCATATTATTCATGTCACCACAACAAGAATCTCCAAAAGTAGAGGTCACATGTTGATCTTTCTTGTATTCATCACAGTATTGTAAGTCCTCATATATACTGGATGGATGGATGGATGGATGATGGATTGACAGATAAATGGACAAAACACTGATTCCTGGAGAATTTAAGTGGGAACCAAAAATAATATCCTAACTGCTTAGAACTCACAGCATGCTTCCTAATCTCCAATCCCATCATTGTCCACATGCTCCAATAACACCAAGTTTTTCCCAAATCCTCAGAAACACGAGGCTCTCTTCCATGCTCTCTGCCTCTACACAAACCCTTCTCTCTCTTCGAAGCTTCACAGATGTCTACTCTTTCCACCTTCTCTACAAGCTCAAATGTCCACTTCCCCAGGATTCATCACCCTGCTCTAGGCTTCCCTGCGCCTTTACGAGTCTCTACACTTATCTCATCTCTCTCTCTCCCTCTGTACCACAACCTCTCCACGAGCCCAGTGGGCTCTTCATCTTCACAAAGATGCTCAAAAAACATGTGCTGATGAAGGGGGACCAGTTCTGCTTTTAGGATTTGGTCCTAAAAAATGCTAACTAAAAAAAAAGAAAAGTTAAAGAATTTGAATCCCTCAGTTTAGGGAAAGAACTGGGTTCATAGAGCACACCACCCATTATATATTTGCAGATTTATTATTACTAAGTTTATTGCTCTAATCCAGATAATTTTAGAATCTTAAAGCAACAAAGTGAATAGAAAGCTGCCATTTGATCTAAACTAAACTAAAGACAGGATGGAAAGGCGTTTTAAACTCCTGCCTACCAGCTGAGTGTACTTGGGAAGTTTCTCAATGTTACTGGGCTCTCCTTCTCCTCATAGAATGGGCATGGTCATGCCCACCTCACAGAATTACACAGTATGCAGAATAAATATGAGAACATGTATAAAATACCTCATACTGTGCCTGGCCAATAGCAGATGTGCAACCTTCCTAAAATGCATTATAATTACATGACATTACAGAGAAGAGCTGGTAAAACCAAACAGTGTGATGGCCCAGTGTTTACACCATGAGAGACCCTTGAAGACCAGTGCCTCCCCCACTATGAAACGTTGCCCCCGTGTCTTTTCTAAACTCGTACTCGTCTAACATTTAGACTCTTAGAGGTATTATTGTACTGTGTTATAAGTAAGAAAAATAAGCAAAAACCTCAGCTGAAAATCCTATGACATGATTTTAATGGTTATGCATTACATTATCCTCTAAAAATATGAACCTATTTTATAATATTGCCTCCAATATTCTTTAAAACCATGTTATGGCCGGGTGCAGTGGCTCACACCTATAATCCCAACTCTTTGGGAGGCCGAGGCAGGAGTGCAGTGGTCTGATCATAGTTTACTGGGACCTCGAATCCCTGGCCTCAAGTGATCTTCCTGCCTCAGCCTCCCGAGTAGCTAGGACTACTGATGCATGCCACCATCCCCAGCTCATTTTTCTTTATTTTTTGTAGAGATGGGGTCTCGATGTGTTGCCCAGGTTGATCTCAAACTCCTTGCTTCAAGCAATTATCCCACCTCTGCCTCCAAAGTGCTAGGATTATGGGCATGAGCCACCATGCCTGGCAACAATCACAATTCTCAGATGTGAAATATTCATATGTTTCCATTTGTCTGCTGAGACACCTCTTATCAATAGCAAATGTTTGTCTGAAGAAAGGTTATCTATTAGATTGAACAATATAAAGTTGCTCATATTTGGCACTTTTGACCTACAAAAATGGCAATTTCATGTCTAACCTAATAATTTATCATCTTTGTTTAAACTAATCTAAAAGATACTGCTTTGAAACTGAATAAGAGTTTGCTATGTCTTACATCCTCTAACCAGACTCAAAGTATTTCTACCAGGATGGTGGAGTCACGGGGTCCTGGGGTCAGGTGGGAAGCCTGGGCTTTGCCATCAGAGACCTGAGTTCAAATCTTGCTTCTTTTGCTTTCCAGCTCTACACCCCTGGGCAGGTGGTAAAATTCTCCAAGCTTCAGCTTCCTCATCTAGAAATTGAGTTTAATAAAACCTGTTTTTTCAGGACTGTTGTGGCAATGCAAGTAAAATGCAGAGCACACATTAAGTACTGGGTACTTTTATCTCACCTCAGGTCTTATGCTAATACATGACTATACTTTCTAATGCAGTGGCTCTCCACAGAGCAGGGGGAGGTATTTCCCTGCAGATGATGTTCAGCAATGTCTGGAGACACTTTTGAGTGTCACAACTTGGGGGAGGGGAGAACTGCTATTTACAGCTAGTGGGTAGAGGACAGAGGACCGAGATGCTGCTAAATGTCCCAGAATGCACAGGACAAAGCCCACAAAAAAGAATTTTTGTCCAAAATATCAATAATAAAAAGCTCTGTTCTAATAGAACTATTTTTAAAGCACTTATTCATTAATTTATATATTTTTACTTTTTTTATTAATTTATATTTTTTTAATTCCAAATAAAAACAAGAAATAGTCAATAAATTTTCAAGGATCACACAGTAGTGCACAGGAGAAAACCTGAGGCACAGATGGATGGGTTTCAACCTCCCTGCCCTGTTAGGTCTCAGAGCTATACAAGTGGGCAGCAAATATAGGAAGAGGTGGCAGAGCTGGGGAGATTGAGGAACAGAGGCGATGCGGCCGTTTCTTTTTTTTTTTTTTGAGATAGAGTCTCACTCTGTTGCCGGGGCGCTAGAGTGCCATGGCACCAGCCTAGCTCACAGCAACCTCAAACTCTTGGGTTCAAGCGATCCTTCTACCTCAGCCTCCCGAGTAGCTGGGACTACAGGCATGCGCCACCAGGCCCAGCTAATTTTCTCCATATATTTTTAGTTGGCCAATTAATTTCTTTCTATTTTTAGTAGAGACAGGGTCTCACTCTAGAGACAGGGTTTTCGAACTCCTGACCCCAAGCAATCCACCTGCCTCGGCCTCCCAGAGTGCTAGGATTACAGGCGTGAGCCACCTCCCCGGCCAAGCCATTTCTTAAACAAAGATTAGAAGTAGGTTAGTGCAATCACTCATCAGGAGTCATTTACAAAATATTTGCCAAATTTACCAAATAATAGCTTATTTTTTTGTGTGTAATTTTTTTAAAATATTTACCAAGGCACAGACAGCAAGGATAATAGCTTATTTTTTAAATGATCATTATTTAGTTTTAAAATGCTCAATGCATGCAATAAATAAGTAAATATTTATTTATTTAATCAGTTTTATACTAAAATGTCAAAATGTTTTCATCTTCACACATATCACAGAAAAAGACGATTAAAACTCTATTATAATTATAACCCATTAAATAAGCATAGTAAATTAAAAATAAACCACTTAAATTGCCTAGATGCTCATAGCATTATTATTTTCTTTCTGCTCATTGAATAAAGGACTTTGGAAATATTTCCACAACTGACCTATTAAAATCATTTTAACATTTCCCCCCCTCCCAAAAAAATATATTTATACTCACATTCACTTGAACTTGAATGGACCAGTCACCAAGTATTGGATGGGAAGACAACTGAAAAGTTTTGGAAACGACTCCAAGATCACTTTGTTGTGACAACCACTGTTGGATCAAATTTGACTTGGGGTCCTAAAATGAAAACCATACATGTAACAACTATACATATAAAGGCTGCCCACATACATGTGTATGCCATCTGGTCAGGAATGATATTAATACCTTGCAGCACTCCCAGACACATCCAGAACTTTCCCCAAAACACGGCACAAAGATAGCTTTTGGAAAATGCTAGCTCTGTATTACTAAAGAAGACAAATCAAAATTCCTTCTTTCCTCGTATTTCTACGGAGATCATATTCATTCTGCTCCACCTTTTAAATCCAGGGCGCCATATTTCCTTCTACTTGAAACACTACAACACGTACATCACCAAACCTGCGCTGGCGGCAGTGGTGTCGGGTGCTGAAAGAAATTCCACTGTGGTGATAACAGCCCCATTTGTTAAAGGCTCGCCATGTGCCAGGTCCTCAGCCCTGTCTCTAGTTATACTGCTCCTTCAGAGTAGGACTGCCCTGCTTTATGGCAGAGAAAACTCATGCTGCAGAGGGATGTGAGCGTTCAACTGCAAGTGACTGGCACGGCCCAATATTACAGCACCAAGATGTGATGGGATTCAGGATTCAAACCCATGTCTGTCTTTTAACTCAGCAAAAGTGTATCAGAGAGATGTTTACCCAGGGGAATGCATGTAAAACATTCAGTATTCCTATAATCTCCCAAATAATAATCCTTTCATGCAACATTCATCCAAGCCACGCCAGCAGCCACCCCAGATTCCTCTCTCACGTACCCAGCCCTGCCGACTCTGGCCCATTAATATCTCTCTAATTTGTCTCCCTTTCTCCATCCTCACATCCAACCACCTTGTCCTATTTCCTAACTAATGCAACTAATCTCTCCCCTCCAGTCTTGCCCCCTTCCATACATCTTCCCCACCGTCAACAGAGTCACACATCTGAAACACAAATCTGAGAATGAGTCACAGTGATTGAAATGCTTGGTGCAGTGCCTGGCATATAACAAGCAATGAATAAATAGTGGCCATGAACCTTACCACTAGGTAATGATGGCTTTTGTTTGCTTACAGAAAGTCTACACTCCTTTGCATAGTTTACAAGGTCCTTAATAATCTGACCCCATCTACATTTCTAGGCTCATCTTCCTCCAAACATACAGATTTATTTTCAGTTCATCCCCAGCCCATGCATCTAGGCCTATGTAGTATTAATAGCTGCACGGAATTCCCTCCCTTTCCTGTCCAGCTTCCTGCCTTCTATACATGCCCCCAACAGGCAGAGGTGACACTTCCTGGAAAGCCCCTGGTACATATGGTGTTTACCCCTCTTGAGTAGATACTGCTGTTAAAAGGAGTAAAATATGTTTATTTTACATGTTTTAGTTTGCAAAAATATATATATTTTTTATTCCCAACTAGACCGAACTGAGAGCAGGGCGGAATATTTTCCCTTATTCTTATTCTCTAAACTTGGACTAGAAGTAGTAAATTGGCCCAGCATTAGTGACTCTGCAGAAACCTCTCCCATGGGAGGGAGATGAAAGTTGGGGGCAAGCAAAGTGCTGAGAATTGAATAGGAAGCAGTCTAATAAGTCAGAAACTAATTGTTAAAATCAGAGACCAAAAGCAAGTCAAGAACAAGCAGGTCACTGTACCCTTGGCAAACTCGTGGGACAGGCACCATGATCAGCAGCTGGTCCTACTGCACCTGCCACAGCTTGATGCATGGGAGGGTGACAGAGTTTAAAGGCTCAGGAACAAAGGAAAAAATACAAATGGCTGGTAAATGTATTGTGTGTAGTAATTAAGGGAATGCAAATGAAAACAATGTAATACCATTTTTCTTCTGTCAGACTGACAAAGATTTTAAAAATAATGATAATTCTTGATGTTGCCTCAAGTGCAGAAAAAGGGAATGTCCATATTCTACTGACGCATTACTGGCAGGCAGTGACACGGCCCTTCGAACACAGGAAGTCCGAACTGACCTCGTTGGTGACTTTGCACCTGGGGGACCCGGAGGGCTGGGAGCAAATGAGATAATCCCTCTGGTTTCCCAGGCCCAGCCGGGGCCTAGGTCTAGCTGTCACCAACAAGGAAGACGCAGAGAATGCAGAAACACTGAAGTCTACAGAGCACGTCAAGACTGGAACAGACCATGCACGGTGACATCACAGCCGAGCCCAGCATTTGCACACAGTCACATCCCGCTGGGACATTCACATGTACAGTGTGAGGGGTGCCCCGTCACAGCTAGAAATGCTGTGTGCCAGAGAAGCTGGAACAGTGACCCTCTGAGTGACCTCCCAGAGGCTCTGGAGCCCTGTCAGATGCCTCGGACAGCACAGTGCGTGCTACCTGTGGCAGACTGTCTCAAGCAGTAAGTGCCCTGGCTGGAGAATGTGTCTGCAAGGACGACTTCTGGAGTCCTGGATTATGCGTGAGCAACATGTCTGTCCAGCATGCAGAATCAGAGAAGTGGAATCACTCAAACGTAGCCCCTCACCCGGCCAGGGCTGAGGGTCTCAGTCTGCCACCACTGCTCCAGGCCAGAGTGTCAGAGCACAGTCACAGGATGGACTCCCAAGCCAATAATGCTTGTTCCCACACAAGGCCATTCACTTGCGCCAGGAGCAACAACTTCTTAAAAGAGAGGTCGGGGCCGGGCGCGGTGGCTCACGCCTGTAATCCTAGCACTCTGGGAGGCCGAGGCAGGCGGATCTTTTGAGCTCAGGAGTTTGAGACCAGCCTGAGCAAGAGCGAGACCCCATCTCTACTAAAAACAGAAAGAAATTAATTGACCAACTAAAAATATATAGAAAAAATTAGCCGGGCATGGTGGAGCATGCCTGTAGTCCCAGCCACTCAGGAGGCTGAGACAGCAGGATTGCTTAAGCCCAGGAGTTTGAGGTTGCTGTGAGCTAGGCTGATGCCACCGCACTCTAGCCTGGCCAACAAAGTGAGACTCTGTCTCAAAAAAAATAGAGGTCAGGGTAGAAGCCAGCCATGCCAGCTGCTATCACAGTCTCAGAGGTATTTATTTCCATAATGCTAGACCAAACTGGCTGGAGGAGACCAGAATTAGGGTGTAGGTAGCACATGTTTCTTCCGCTGCTGAAAGGCTTCTGAAGCCCCTTTCCTTCCTCAGAAGGTCAGTTACTGGGACAGGCAAAATGAATAATACCCCCCAAAAAACTGAGCATCCCTGAATATGCTGTGACAGTCAATACCTTAGTTACATCCTACAACCATCCTTGGTTGAGCAAGATGAGCCCCCAAAATGTAGCTCTCATGTGCACTTCTCCACATCAGCCTGCAGGTGGTGCTGTGCCGGCGAGTACAACTTTGTCCCAATCAGGGGCTCCAGTTTCACTAAGTCCCACTTCTTTCAAGGAAGTTTTACCAAGAAATCAATTATTCCACACAGAAAGATGCAGAAAATGTCACAGTCTAGTGAACGCTGGCCCAAATGACCTTCTTCAGCTGGAGGAGTACACCGGTGTGGACATTCACATCAGTGCTCCCATCTGGCCTCTGTGACATACAAGGAGGAAAGAGGCCAGCCCTGAGTCCACATGCGACCATTATCTCCCAGATACAGACAGGGTAGGTGGCTGACCCTCACTCACTGCTCCCAAACACTCTGGGTTCCAGGTGGAATTCTAGTCTACACTCCCTTCCCCTGGCAGAGAGTCCCTCAGTACCAGAGCTAACAGGAGGAAGGTCTCTCTGAGCCTTTCCAGGAAAGCCAAATGTCACACTGGACAGAAGAACTCAAAGAATCTACAAATCAAAGGTTTCAAAGGCACATATTAGATCAGAGTATAGAGGCAGAACGATAAAAATGCACAGACTAGTTGTCCAGAATCAACAGGATTAGTTCTGGGTTAATGCCTGGAACAGGCAATTTATCCAGTGCTAACTTTTATTTGTTTGACGTAGAAGGAAGGATTGAATGTAAACAGTCAGAGATAGGCAGACATTTATTTCTAAATCATCTATTTTACACATAGTTTCTGGCATATAGTAAGTTATCCATATATGTAGATAAATGAAGGATGGTATAAATGCAGTCAGTTTAACCCTGCTCAGAGTCACATGAATTTAGAAATGCCATTCTAAACATTCTAGTGCATAGCAAAAGCAGAAATTCACAGAGCTGCAAACTTTGAAATAGTCCTAGTTCAAGAAATATGCAATGAGCACCATGCCAACCAATGTGATATTTGCTACAAATATATCCTGGCTTGAAATTATATGTATGAAATTATATGTATACATGTCTATTTGGTTGGTTTCTATTGTTGTACTTGTTGCTGTTTTAATTTATAACAAGAAGGAAACTAAGAAGAATAGGAAGATACTGAACTAGAAGGCCTTCCACACTGTGTTATTCATTAGAATATTTGGGGTAACCAATGTCCTGGGACTGAAGGGGTTTCCCCAAACCAGGGACTTTCAGTTTTAAAATCAGGAGCATCCAGGGAAAACTGGGATAAGCTGGTCACCCTATTTCCACATAATGATCAGAAGTCTAGTATTCTCCTCACCCTAAATATAGAAAACTGGGCCCAGCTGGATCTCAACTGTCTTCTACTTGACTCTCACAGGAAAGTACTTACTGGGTCTGCTAACTATGCTACCTCCAGATCACCAAGTGTTCAAGCAGCAGCGGCCAAACCACTGCCTGTAAAAAGAGATTCCTTTACTAATAATAACAATAACAGCTAACGGTTAGTGAGACTGTACTATGTGCCAGACACAGTTCCAAATGGTTTACTTGAATCATATCACTTAATCCTCACAAAAACTTTGTGAGGTATTATTATTAAACTGAGACTCAGGGAGGTTAACTAATTCCCCCAAGATCACACAGCGAGCATCTATTCTTCCTAGAGCTGATAGTGTTCCTTTTAAGATGTTAAGTCAGGCCACATCATGCCTCTACTCAGAATCCTCCACTGAATTCTCATTTCACTCAGCGTCAAATCCAAAGTCCATATCATGGCCAAAAAGACCCCGTATAAGCCCCGACGCCAACCCAACTGCTTGTATCTGATCTCATCTCCTCATACTTGTCCCGTCAGTCCCTGAGCACCAGCTTGTTGTTCCTCCAACGCACCAAACAAGCTCCCACCTCAGGGCCTTCCCCCGTGCTCCTCCCGGTTTGTATGGGCTCATTTCCTTTAGGTCTCTGCACAAGTATGTCTTCCCTGAAAACCCTGTAGAGAATAGCAAATACACACTCTCTCTCTCACACACACACAAATACATACACCCCTGTCCCTTTACATATATATGTGTGTGTGCGTGTGTTTATTTATTATCTGTCTCTTCACTATCCGATGAAAAATAAATTCAGTGTGAGCAGGGACTTAATCTGTTTTGTTCACTGCCTCATCTCAGTGCCTGGAACATACAAGTTCAATAAATGTTTGATGAATGGATAGATCAAATTCAAAGCCAGGACTGCAATTCAAGCGGGTCCTGAGCTCTTAACTCAGTGCCGCACCACCGCCTTTCCTAGACAGAGGAGGCCCACATTGAGAGGGAAGCCTATCTTAGGCGAACTGTAAGACATTCCAGTGCCAATCTAACAGGAGCAGAACTTCCCAGAGAGCTTTAGGAAGATGGCTTGAACTCCTTGCTTCTTTTCTGTCCGGCACTTACCTTAATGAGAATGTTTAAAGAAGTTTTGTAAGGCTTGAAGTCGGAGAAGAATGTAAGAACGCGAAATTTCACTTCTTGCTTTGGCTTGTACAGGGCCTTGTCCGTTTGAATGAAGACAGACATTCTCTTGGTCTCAAATGATAAGTGCGTACTATTAGAGAATAAAATCTTATCCTGGGCACGTCCAGTTACATGTAGCTTATAAATCCCATCTGCACTGTTCATAGGTAGCTAGGGGGGAAAAAAAGTCACACATCAAGGTCTCATTATTTTACTTCAAAAATGTTTTAATGACAAGTTAGAATGAAAATTTAAATACACGGTATTATTAAAAGTAATTGCAACGTTGAAAATTTTGCCCCTCCTAGGCACCAAAATTTGTTTTCACTCTTAACATCCTGTAGCTTGCTCCCCAATTACATCGCAGGGCTCCTGGATGGGGGGATGTACGCCTCACAGCTGTCTCGAAAGAGCAGTCGCTTTGTCATTTCCTATTCCAAGTGCAAATTCGTCCTCACTGACAGTTACTGTGGGTCGGAATATCTGACGTACCTCAGCACTCTTTTCTATTCTCACCTTATTTGAGGCAGTCACCTGGTGAGAGACCCATTTGCACAGATTTGTTTCTTTGCTACATGCGCTCAAACTCTTTCCCAAGATGGGTTCCCTTCCTGCCTCTTGCTCGTGGTGTATCATAGTCTTGGTAAGAATGGTGGTGCTGGCCAGGCGTGGTGGCTCACACCTGTAATCCTAACACTCTGGGAGGCTGAGGTGGGTGGATCGCTCAAGGCCAGGAGTTCGAAACCAGCCTGAGCAAGAGTGAGACCCCCGTCTCTACTAAAAATAGAAAGAAATTCATTGGCCAACTAAATATACATATAGAAAAAATTTAGCCGGGCATGGTGGCACATGCCTGTAGTCCCAGCTACTCAGGAGGCTGAGGCAGGAGGATCGCTTGAGCCCAGGAGTTTGAGGTTGCTGTGAGCTAGGCTGACGCCATGGCACTCTAGCCTGGGCAAGAGAGGGAGGTTCTGTCTCAAAAAAAAAGAAAAAGAAAAGAATGGTGGTGCTGCTACTTCTACTACTATTAGTAACAGATATGCTACATTCCGCCATTAGCAGACCTTATGAGATATTATGAGATTATAGATAGATTGATAGATATTTTTCATCCAAGATTCCTGAGTCATAACTCCTAGAGCCCTTGTTACAGTCTTCTGTTATAATGTCAGGATGCTTTAGGCCTCAGAAAACAGAATCTCTCTCCCACTCTCTCTCTCTGACCTTCTCCTGATGTCCTTTCACCTGCCCAAGGCAGGACTCTAATCTGATTGTGGATCATAAGACTCTCTTCCAGATAGGGGCCTGCCTCTTAACCCTGGAGGAAGGAATACTACACAACAGAGGCCAAGAAGGGTCTGCATAGACAGGCCTTGACTTTAGATCATACCTTTTTTGTCCAATCACATTTCGACACTGTCATCCATGCTTCAAACAGGGACAACCAGTGAAGTCTCCACAAAAGGCACAAAATACAGGGTTCAGGGAGCTTCCAGATAGCTGACCAGCTGGAGGTTCCCAGAGGGTGGCACACCCGGGGAGGGCATGGAAGCTCCGTGCCCTTCCCCCACACCTTGCCCTCTGCATCCCTTCATCTGTGTCCTTTGTAATGTCCTTTATAATAAACCAATAAGTGTGTTTCCCTGAGTTCTGTGAGCCACTGTAGCAAATTAATCAAACTCAAAGAGGACGCTGTAGGAACCTCAACTTGAAGCGGGTCAGTCAGAAGTTCCAGGGGACCAGACTTGCAACAGGTGGGAAGTGGGGGGCAGTACTGGGGACTGAGCCCTCAGGCTGTGTGGTCTGATGCCATCTCCAGAAAGTGTCAGAATTGAATTGGAGGACAGCCAGCTGGTGTCCACTGGAGAAATGACCGCTGCTTGCTGGTGGGGAAACCCCCCTACAGTTGGTACTAGAAGTCTTCTGTGTTGACTGCTGTGATGAGTAAGAGAACAGGAAAGAGCACTGTGAGCCTGTGCTTGTTTTCCACTCCCACCATGCCAAGCGGTTTACATGCCCTATATCATTTTACCTCCACAATCCCTCAGGTGGATGCTCTCACTAAAACCACTTCACATTGTCTAGGTTAGGTGAAAGAAAAAACAATAACAACAACAACAACAAAAACCACTTCACAAACAAGGCAACTGGGGCTTAGAGGAGTTAAGGACGTTACTCCTAGTCACTAGATGAGATTGAAACCCAACATGGGCTCTACTACTCTAAGAAGAACCTTGATGTGGTGATTTTAAAATGTATGGAAAAACTCTCTGACCTTCCCCCTTCAGAAGGTGGAGCCTAATTCCCCATATTTAGTGACTTACTCCTAAAGCCTACAAATGAGACTATATCATAAAAAGCATAGCTTCTGTCTGGTTCTCTCTCTTTCTCTCTTGGATTACTCACTCCGGGGTAAGGCAGCTGTCATGTGATGAGGACACTAGAGAAGGCCATGGAGAGGCCCACGTGGGGAGAAACTGAGGCCTCCCACTAGCCACCACCACCAACTTGCCAGCCAAGTGGGTGCTCTGCCTCACAGAGGATCCCCAGCCCTGGGGAAGCCTTCAGATGGCTACAGCCCTGATGACATCTGGATTGCAAGCTGGTGAGACCCCAAATCAGAAATGCCCAACTACGTTGTTCCCAAATTCTTCACCCACAAAATGTATGAGAAGTAATAAAAGTTTAATAAAATTTTTAATAAAAATTATTTTTAAAATAATTAAAATTAAAATTAATTTAAAATTTTAAAATAATTTATTTTAAAAAATATTTTTAATAAAAATAAAAGTTGTTGTTTTAAGCCAAACTTTGATGGTCACTCAGCAATAGATAACTAGCATGCCTGACTTTTAGTTGGTTTCCATATTAAAACTGAGGTCCTAAAACTACATTCTAACTCATTTTTGCAACTAAGTATTGTCCACAGATAGCTCAGAGGGAACTTTCCAGTAAAAGCAGCCATCATAAAGCTATCAGTATGGTTAAGAATATAAAAAAAGTATAATAAAACATCATCGCCAACAAAATGGTCAGCAGGAAGTATTTAAGAAGAAGAGTACTGATGTCTGCAATTGACTTCGACATACATTTAAAAATAAGATGAGGCCAGGCGTGGTGGCTCACGCCTGTAATCCTAGCACTCTGAGAGGCTGAGGCGGGCGGGTTGCTCAAGGTCCGGAGTTCGAAACCAGCCTGAGCGAGACCCCGTCTCTACTAAAAATAGAAAGAAATTAATTGACCAACTAAAAATATATATACAAAAAATTAGCCGGGCATGGTGGTGCATGCCTGTAGTCCCAGCTACTTGGGAGGCTGAGGCAGGAGGATCACTTGAGCCCAGGAGTTTGAGGTTGCTGCAAGCTAGGCTGACACCACGGCACTCACTCTAGCCAAGGCAACAAAGTGAGACTCTGTCTCAAAATAAATAAATAAGATGAATAAATGATTAGGTTGAAAGGTGGGTAGATGGAAAAATGTACGGTAGAGCAAGTCTAGCAAAATGTTAATGACAGGCCATAAATAGTGGGTATAGGAGTGTTTACTATGAAATTTTTCAAGTTTTGTGTATATTTGAAATTTTAATAATAAAATGTTAGGAAAATATTCAGTATGTCACCTTTGAATGACCTCTGGTATCAATTTTTGCTTCTCTTTGATAAATAAATATTTATTTAGCACCTTCTAGGTAGCAGGTTGTCCCAGGTAGTTGGGATATAACATGAACCAAAGACTATGCCTTAGTAGATCTGACAGTCTAGCTTGGAATCTGCATTCTTACATTTTATTTTCTCAAGTGATACTTCAGTCCTCAGATTCTTTTAATCAGATTCCTTCATGCTCCAAGCAAGAAAATACATATGCCAGGAAAAAGCATATCATAAGCTTATAAATGGCATAGAATTATAAATATTTCCTGTTTTAAAATACGATAGTGGATGGAATTGCTGTTTATGATTTGGATATAGTTTGATCATTTTTAGAGGCATAGAGGCCCCAGAACAGATGGTAGATTGAAGACTGATGTCAAATGAAATGAAGCAGAGGCCTGAAGCTAAACAGGCCTACTAACCACAAGGAGGCCACCTAGTCAGAGAGTTAGAATTAATACCTATGTGTTAACACCAAAAGCATTTTAGTCCATCTCCTACTCCATCCTCCTTCAGGGAGCTGACAGTGACTCAAGAGGAGATGTTATTGTCTTTCTGCTCCTTTGGGTTACCTTAACTAATTTGCTTTTTCAGCTTTCCCCCGTTATAAACCCCACCTCCCCACATGTAAAACTAGGTAATTTGGGATCCTCAAAGACTCAGTGCTAATCCCAGTACAAGAAAATCAGAGATGACGATATAAGCACAAGGCCTCACTACATGCCTCTAGGTGGCGCTCCAGAGTCCTGAGGTGTCAGTACAGCCCTCCTGCTCCCTTGTTAACAGTGGGGACCCGTAATGAGAGGGAGACTGGAGAAAAGGTTGTGGATTTTAAGCCACCTTTTTGAAATTTTCTCTCCCTGTGCCAGACCTGGAATGGGTTATAACCTGCTTGCCACAGCAGAGTGGACGCCAGGAGGTAACAGAAGCTCCTGCATCTCTGCTGGTCAACTGCCTTCAACTTCGTGGGTCCACAGTTACTGGAAAGGGTTCCCAGAATTGGTAATAAATACAATGGTTCCCTGATAAGTGACTTCCATGTCTCTTATATAGGAAGTAATTATTTATCCAGAGAGATTCTGGACTCCTACTCCTTGGCCTGAAGGCACAGAGCAGTTCGAAGGGAAAGTGCAGTTCCCATAGTTGGAGACTGTCCAGCAGCAGGACAAGAGTCCAGGAGTCGACAGTATCGAGGGGCTTTGATCACCAAAACACCAATCAGCTGCGTTGGGCATGTTGACTTTCAATTATGCTAAGTCTATTTTGAGTATACATAAATGCAAACTGTCCGAGTAGAAGAGAGCTCTCTGCCCAGGGTACACAAGGAAGGCATGTTCAAAAAGATCCTTGCTGGATGATAAATAAGGATTACTTACTCTAATCTGGGCCATTTAAAGCCATTTCACCCTCTCTGAAAGTTTCATCACTTTAAGGAAAATGAAATAACACAATAGTATTAATCCTCATATACTTCATGAATAATGCCAGTTACTAAAAGACAAATTTTCAAAATAAAATGGAGAAATTTAAGATGATAGGCTCTATTAAAAATACATTAGTACTTAAACTTTAAAAACATTTCTTTTTTTCTTTATTTATTTTTTGAGACAAAGTCTCACTCTGTTGCCTAGGCTAGAATGCGAATGCCGTGGCGTCAGCCTAGCTCACAGCAACCTCAAACTCCTGGGCTCAAGCAATCCTCCTGCCTCAGCCTCTCGAGTAGCTGAGACTACAGGCATGTGCCACCATGCCCGGCTAATTTTTCTATATACTTTTGGTTGGCCAATTAATTTCTTTCTATTTTTAGTAGAGATGGGGTTTCGCTCTTGCTCAGGCTGGTTTCGAACTCCTGACCTTGCACAATCCTCCCGCCTCGGCCTCCCGGAGTGCTAGGATTACAGGCGTGAGCCACTACGCCCGGCCTAAAAACATTTCTAATTAAATAATGACCACCCCCTCGTTTTAAGTTGGATTGGTTTGCAAAGAGAATAAAATAAATTTTCCTACCATATTTTGTACAAAAAATAATCTTTATATTAAGCATCAGTTATGATTTTATTTACTTCTTATTGCCTGCTATATTAGTGTCTCAAAGTAAAAACAGTGAGTAAATCAGGTATTAAAGGCATTTATTTTAATGCAGCCTTAAAATTTTCACATTTTCCAGTAAAAAGTCATGAAAATATTAAAAGTAATTTAAGATACTACATTTACAAATATCAGAATGCAAGTGCACTTTAAAAGTTGGTTCTCCTTTTTCTCATTGTCAAGAATGCTCACACAAACATGGTGAACATTCTAAAACCTGCAGGACTTTCTGTAAGAAATGTGGCAAGCATAAACCCCACAAAGTGACACAGTACAGGAAGGGCAAGGATTCTCTGTATGCCCAGGGAAAGCGGCATTATGACAGGAAGCAGAGTGACTATGGTGGGCAGGCTAAGCTGATTTTCCGGAAAAAAGCTAAAACTACAAAGAAGATTGTGCTGAGGCTTCAATGTGTCAAGCCCAACTGCGGATCTAAGAGAATGCTGGCTATTAAGAGACGCAAGCACTTTGAACTGGGAAGAAATAAGAAGAGAAAAGGCCAAGTGATCCAATTCTATGCGTCTTTTGTTTTAATATGAAGACGATAAAATCTTGAGGTTATGTTAAAAAAAAATGGTTCTCCTTTAAAATCCATAAAAATGCAGAACCTTCTATTTTTGCCAAGCATATGAAATCTGCCCAGAGACTTTATGACTAAGTCTTTAAAACTGTGCTTTACTAAAAAGGGATATACTCTTAAAAATAATCTTTAGCAAAGCTTTCAATATATATGCTATATCTACATATAACAGGAATGCCATAATATTAATACTAAAGGCAAATATCAGATGTCAGAGTTAGTATTTCATATACTTAAGAGAATTACAGTAGCCAGATGTCCAACTGATGATAGATCAGACCAGTAGAGTTTCATACCAATATTATTAGAAGGAGTTCTTTTGCCCTAGACCTGGCCTTCTCTCAGCTTTTCTACACTTCTGGTCTGTGAAATTGCAAAATCCTTTGAGGAAACCAGACAGTTACTATGCTTTAAGCTATGATTCCTGAACTTAAATCCCATCCTCCTTCTGCTATAGGGCAATTATATTACACAGGATTTATTTTAATCTTAACCAATGGAACACCCTTTCAACAGGTATGCACGCAGGCACTGGGGCCAGCATCTCCTGTTTTAGGTTATATTAATGCAATCTAAAGTTTTATTGTCATAAAGATTATAAGGTTTTTCCCCACTTCTACCTGCTTATGCCTTTTTTCCCTCCATTTTCTATTTTTTTTTTCTTTAAACTTTTTCCCAGAAGAACTCCACTTTCTACTGTTAGCAGCAATAAATTTCTTGGGAAGGAAAGTACAAACATAATAAATACATAAGAAACAAAATAAGCCACAGCATGTTAAGTAATTTTTATAAAGTGCTGTTTGGGAGTACAGTATGCTCTAGGAATTCCCCAAAATGCGTGTGGTTTCTGAATGTGCTTGATAGTCATCTGCTCTCAGAAAAGAATAACAAATTGCAACTCTTGTTGGATGCTGTGGTTTACAATATTACACATTAAACAGGCAAAGCTCCAAAACAAAGCATGGTAATAAAAGTACAAAATTCTAAGTCAAAGCCATGGGAAGTAAGATTAGTTCACAAACAGCATTTAATAATCAGGTTTTATGAATCTCTCAACAAAGTAATAACACCGTTCCATTTCTATAGCAAATTTTACAAGACTTTCACATCTCATTTCACTCCAGGGTGTCCCTATGAGACAGAGATGGTATCCTTTATTCTCTCTTCCAGAGCCAGGGCCAGGGCAAAGTGAGTTAGACAATTGTCTCAGAGGCAAAATTTAAGGGAGCACCAAAAAACTCATTAATCAAGAAAATAATATTGTAATACAATATTTTAAAATATAATTAATGCAAAAACTTATGAACCAAAAAAAGTCAAAGTTTTAAACCAAGACAAGATCAGTATTCCAGATTTTTCCTTCTACCTCAGGTTCCAATGTGGCTCAGCATGTCACTGCCCTTTCCAAGGACAAAGAAACTGAGGAACAGAGTGTTAATTCTACACTCAAGACTGTAAGACTCATTAAGGCAGAAACAGAACTAAACCAGCCTAGGTTTCTGCGCTAATTGTCCAGACACTTTTACCCCAGTGAAGTTCTCTAGTTTACAAGAGGAAAATCCCTGCTACGAGTCTGAAGAGCCTAATTAATAATCAATCTCCCTTAGGCAATATTATTAATAATCTGAAGGCTGAGCTAAACTCAAGCCAAACTCACAAGACATGTAAATCAATATAAAGGCCAACAAAATCTGAATTTATTTAATTCACTGATGATATGTATTTCATTTGCAAATTTTTTAAATGGATACTTACTGATGGAAGAATAAGTGTCTTGAAAGAGCCTAAAAGGAAAACAAGGAAGAAAACAGAGTTGTCATAATTTGAATATGATATTGTAATACAGAACCTATAAAACTTTCCTAATGTTCTTCAAGGTGTAGATGGAATCATAAACTTATTTGGTCAAACCAAAATAGTTTTATTAATGGCCAGAACACCTGAAAATTTATTATTAATACATATCTTTGTACCAAACAATTAAGAATCAGGATTAAAAGGGTATCAGTGGGTGAACCAAAAAAAAAGTAAGTTCTGCTTCTCTTTGCCATTATCATTCTTGTTAACATTACTGCTGCTGCTGTTGCTATTTTAAGGTTATACATGCTTGAGAGATATTTCATACAGTACACAGAAATAACCTGAGATTTATTTCTTATGTTCTCATAGCCTCATGATAAAGGAAGAAAAGGAAGGCATTAGCCATGTCAGGGGTGAGCTGGGACTCATAACTGACTCATGAGCATTGGGGTGATGCAGACTTTTTTTCATGTAATGTTTCTAAACATAGAATTGCTAATTTTAACTCACACCAATTTTTCATTAGATCCATGCATTTCAAGGGAAAAATGGTTTCAAGTTAAAAATAAAACAATGTTTCGAAGTTCCCATCAGAGGTAACGACAGGCCCTCAATTCCTCATTCCCTTAAAAATTATTTTTTAGGCTGGGCAAGGGGGTTCATGCTTATAATCCTAGCACTCTTGGAGGCCGAGGCGGGCAGATCGCTCAAGGTCAGGAGTTCGAAACTAGCCTGAGCAAGAGCAAGACCCTATCTCTACTAAAAAATAGAAAGAAATTAATTGGCCAACTAAAAATATATAGAAAAAATTAGTCAGGCATGGTGGTGCATGCCTGTAGTCCCAGCTACCTGGGAGGCTGAGGCAGGAGGATTGCTTGAGCCCAGGAGTTTGAGGTTGCTGTGAGCTAGGGTGATGCGATGGCACTCTAACCCAGGCAACAGAGTGAGACTGTCTCAAAAATAATAATAATAATATTTTTAAGAGTGTCAAAATGAACGAGACAGACATGGTCCCTCTCCTCCTGAAAACAACATAGGTCTACACACAGGAGCAGACAGGCACCAACCAGAGCATGGGACAGTACAGAGCAGCAGGGTTACACAAGTGGCCTCTGGAATCAGACCACAGAGGTTCTGTTATGAGTTTACCACGTACTAGCCCTTTCCTTAAACAGGTTACCTGATTCTCTAGCTCACTTTTTTCATCCATAAAATGAGGATGCAAACAATCATACCAATCTCTTAAGGTGGTTGTGAGGAATAAATATACTGATGCCTATAAAGTATGTAGGACAGTGCCCAACATACAGGAAACACTTGATATATGTTAGCCACTATAGTGTCAGAGAGCTTGAGGAATTATCCATGGGGGACGTGAGCATTCCCCTATGACAACGGTCTTCAAATTTTTATAATGGAAAACTCCACCAACAAAAACATTTAGTACGCATGACCAATATAGAAGTAGATTTATAAAGCTATATACGTGCACTTTCTCAATCAAAGGATTAAATATTAGAAAACCTTAATTGCTTAGTTTTTCTCAATAAAATAATAGAAATGAAAGTTAATACATATTCTACCTTCACCCTTATAAATGGTCTTGCACACTCCCGGGCATGTGCACACCCACTTCAAAGACCACCACCCTAGGGGGCCTCACTGAAATACAAGTATGTTTTTAGGAGCCGATAAGTGATTCATCACCATCACTTATCACCTAGCACAGATCACTGCATTCAACAACTGTCACCATGAGAAGCAAAAAGGAGGACTCTCAAACAATAGGACATTAGACGAAAAGTATTTTGAAAGGTGAAGTAGGAAGAAGAATTGAACAGATAAATGTAGTTCAACGTGGAAGGGCTACAATAGAGGTAGGATAAGGAGCACTTTGCAGGGAAAGCACCCAGAGAAAATGCTGCCAGTGTCTGAGATTGTAGTATGAGGACAAATTAGCCAGGTGAAAAAGAAGAGGAGCAGCAAGTGCAAAAGCAGGAGAGGCCAATGGTAGTCCACTACAGCAAAGAGCTGGGTGAGCAAAGATCACAGGTGAGGACACAGTCACAGAGATGAGGCTGGGCCAGACCAAGAAAGGCTTTTTGGACAAGTTGGGCCCTTGCCAGGATTGTCCCAGGTGACACTGTCATCCCAGAACCCTGATTTAGCATTTGTCTTGGATCCTTTTTGGGTTAGCAATATGTTATTATGGAATGAGTTTAATTTGCACATGATTTAACTTTGAAAATATTTTATTCTTTTTTTTTTCAGTTGACAAGTAAAAATTGTATATATTTATGGTGTACAACATGATGTTTTAATATATGTATCTTGTGGAATGCCTAAATCAAGCTATTTAACATATGCATTACCTCACATACTTATCATTTATTTGTAAGGAGAACACTTAAAATCTACTCTCTTAGCAAGTATACTGTATATTGTTAAGTATACTGTATATTATGTATATTATGTTAAGTATACTGTATATTGTATACTTATAGTATACTGTATACTATAAGTATACAGCATACTTATACAGTACTGTATACTTATAGTATACAGTATACTATATATTGTTCTTAGTATACTGTATATTGTTATTCAAGTATACTGTATATTGTTATTAATAACTGTAGTCACCCTGATGTACAATAGACCTCTTAAAATTATTCCTCCTAACTGAAATTTTATGTCCTTTGACCAACATCTTCCCAATTCCCTTACCTCCGCCCTCTGGTAATGACAATTTTACTGTGTTTCTGTAAGTTCATCTTTTTTACATTCCACATATAAGTGAGATCATGTGGTATTTGTCTTCTTATAACTGGCTTATTTCACTTAATATAATGCCCTAGCGGTTCATCTATGTTGTCACAAATAAAAGGATCTCCTTTTTTAAGGCTAGATAAATAGTATCCTATTGTGTATACACTCTATTTTTTCATCCATTTATCCGCTGATGAACACTCGGGTTGATTCCGTACCTTGGCTGTTGTGAATAATGCTTCAGTGAACATGAGAATGCAGATCTCTCTTCAACATACTGATTTCACACCCTTTAAATACATACCTAGTTGTGCTTTGGGAACATCTTAACTTGTGGGAAGAAACTTCTGCTTCTCACTTTTAATGGGATAGACACATTTCTATACTAAACTGAAATGAAATTAAAAAGCCTTAGGATATGGCAACAACTAAACTTGGTGAAACTTTCAAAAGATCCTTAAGTAGAGACAATTTACTTGGCAAATTCTGTCTTGTAAAAATATTTGTTGAAGAGAGGCATGGGGCTCGCCAAGCAAAAAGGCAGATTCTGTAAAATATTTAGTCTGAAGCATTTAAACATTTCAATATGGGGAGAAAAAATGGAATTGATAATATTGTCTATATAACAAAATTTGCTCTGATCTTACCAAGTACCTCAGCACATGTAAAGAGAATGTTTTCTCAATTAACAATATTATGGTTGGCCTGGCATGGTGGCTCACACCTGTAATCCTAGCACTCTGAAAGGCCAAGGTGGGAAGATTGCTTGAGCTCAGGAGTTCGAGACCAGGTTAAGTAAGAGTGAGACCCTCTCTCTCTCTCTTTCTTTCTCTCTCTCTCTGTCTCTCAAAATAAATAAATAAATAAAAATATTAAGGTCAGACAACTCGAACATTAAAATAGATAATAGGTTAAAACCTACCGAGTAAAACAAGACTCTATGAGCTCATGCTGCTATATAATTAAATAAATGACTAAATGAGGAAGAAGAATAAGTTCTTTACCATAGAATTCCAACTACTAAAAGTAGAAGGAATCATCGAATTTGAAAATTTCACAGCTATCACAGTAGTAACTGATTTAAGCAAGAATCACCAACCAATCTAGTCTGTATGAGCTGGGTAAGAATCATGAGAAATAATAAACCATTGTTCTAATCTACTAAATTTGGGGTTGGCTTGTTTCACAGCAATAGATAACGGGAGGACTTCTGAAGCAAGGAAGCCTTTAACTAGCAAAACTCTAAAGCTGCGCAATCCTATACAGGAGCCTCTAGATACGTTTGGCTATTGACTCAGAAAAATAAGCAGGAAGTATAAAATACATCCCATATTTCTATTAATAAGATTAACAACCAGAAACAAACAATGTAAAATATCTCATCAATAATTGTTATAGTGATTACATGTTGAACTGATAATATCTATGAATTATTGCATTAAATAAAATATACTATTAAAATTAATTTCACCTGTTCCTCATTACCTTTTTGATGTGGCTACTAGAAAATTTTCAATTCCTTATTTAGTCAAATTATATTCTACTGGACAGCACTGGTCTAGAGCATGAGAGACTTAAATCTTTGCTTAGAAATAATAAAACCACCAACAGTTCTGATGGAATACAATTTTTAAATTTTTTGAATAAAATAATAGATAATATTTATAGAGTATTCTAAAAGCATTATATATATATATATATATATATATATATATATATATTAATTGGTCTAATCCTCACAACAATTATTCTTATTTTACAAATGAGAACCCTGAGTCACAGAAACGTGCCTTGTCCAGGGCCACACAGACAAGCAGTAGTGGCGCCAAGCTTCTCACCCGCGTAGCCGGCTCCTGGGTCCGAGCTTTAAACCACTGCTCAGCACTGACTCGGTACACGAAGCAGTGGTGCTCTTGTTCTTTTAGTGTAAACACCTTTGATTACTGAAAAAGTGCCACAGCCTAGATAGCCTGCTGCGTATGTTGCTATCACCACTTCCTCAGTCGCCCTGGACTCCTTTCTCTCCTGCACTCTGTGTTAACCAGTCAGCAGACTCTGTGGATTCTCCTTCCACAACCCTTCCTTAGAGCTGCACTCTAAGCACTGCGACAGCGAAGCAAAATAATTTGTGTTTTACAAGTACTGTGTGTGTGTGTGTGTGTGTGACAGAATCTCACTCTGTTGCCCCAGCTAGAGTGCCATGGTGTCAGTCTCGCTCACAAACTCGTGGGCTCAAGCAATCCTCCTGCCCCAGCCTCCCAAGTAGCTGGGACTACAGACGTGCGCCACCATGCCCAGCTAACTTTTTTTTTCTTTATATTTTTAGTTTTCCGATTAATTTCTTTCTTTTTCTTGTTTGAGACAGAGTCTCATTTTGTTGCCCAGGCTAAATTGAGTGCCATGGCATCAGCCTAGCTCACAACAACCTCAAACTCCTGGCCTCAGGCAATCCTTTTGCCTCAGCCTCCCAGGTAGCTGGGACTATAGGCATGCGCCACCATGGCCAGCTAATTTTATATATATATATATATATATATATATATATATATATATATATATATTAGTTGGCCAATTAATTTCTTTCTATTTATACTAGAGACGGGGTCTCGCTCTTGCTCAGGCTGGTTTTGAACTCCTGACCTTGAGCAATCCGCCCGCCTCGGCCTCCCAGAGTGCTAGGATTACAGGCGTGAGCCACCACGCCCAGCCTACAAGTACTTCTTAAAAGAATAGAAAAACTAGAACATTTCCGAACTCTTATGTCCACACTACGTAGTTCTGACATGTTTGAAGTTAATTCCAAGATCTGACACATCCCTCTTCAGAGTTGAACAATAGCCAACACAGAGATGGTGATTACAATGCAGGTTTCTTAAAGAGGGCGCTGGGGCTGCGCACCTATAGAAAGGAAGGGGAGGAACAGGACTGGCGGGGAAAACAGAGGAGCTACAATGCAGGCTCCAAGGAGGCATCTACAGGGGCAGCTCAGAGGCAGCCTTGACCCTGGAGAGTCGTCCTGACCTGGGGCGAGAGACTGGACCTTTACACCTCATGTCAATCAGCAGATGATGGGGCCGCCCACAGGAGGGGTGCAGCCTTGGGTGAGGTGACTGTCTAGCTGATGCAATTGCCAAAAGGGGCTCTGAAGACGGTGGGCTGCCACACTCCCAACAGCTTGTGTTTTCTATATAGATTGGGGGGAATTCTGGGTGGTACAGCACAGAATCCACCACAGTGTCCCACATTGGAACAAAATAGAAAAAATTAAACTGCAAGAAGCTGCATCCCAACAAAACTGCACCCTGCATTATGAGAGTTACTTATTTGTCATTACTTTAGGATAAATCACCAGGGGTTGACTATTTTCCCTGCCCAGTGACTGGAGGAAGCAACGAGCTTCCTTTCTACCCAGATGTGACATACAGACCCATCAGCGAATTCACAAAGGCTAAGAAGAGGTGGAGAGGGCTGGTAATTTATTTTTGTCCAAGTGACACCAGCAAAGAGAAAGTAAAAACCAGCTGGGAGTCCACAATCCAAATAAATCTCATAGGTTGATTAACTGAAGTACAAGTATTTCGGCAATTCAAAACAAGCTGGCCAGATTTGAAGTGCAGGAAATCTCATTTCATAGCAGAACTTTTTTTTTTTTTTTTTGGTGCAGCTCTTAGTTGAGTCAAACCTTTGCAGGATTGTCTCACTAGAGAGAAGTTGGAAGAGAGGCTCAACTGCATGTCTGGGTCCCACTGCGCAGACCCGTGACCACGTCTGTTCACAGACCCAGAAAAGGTATTGAGCCAGAAATAGAAGCTCCACCCAAAAACCAGAGTGTAGGGGACAGAGATGTCCCACCCACCTCTAGTTCTTGCTGGATCCAGGAAGTGACTTAGGAAATGTGTAGAGAGATCCAATTAAGGCCCACTTACTGGTCTTGTGTCCTCATTACAAGGTCATCTTTAAGTATGTGACATTTTTTCCAACTTGTCTTCCCTTTAAGTTTACAAATACAGTTTGGAATTTCCTAGGCACTTATTTTGTCCCAGCACAGAACTTATTTGAAAGTCCTAACAGTCTAGCAACAATTTACACCACCAAAACCCAAAATTGGGGGCGGTGGGGGCAGTGTAGATGAGCGAGAAATAATAATCTCTTTCTCTGCTGTTGCTAGGTTGAGAATTAAATAGATAGTATTTGCAAACTGTTGTGAACATTTTTTTCCCTTTTAGAGAGGCTCCACCTAGACAGGGGAAAAGAGTCACCACCTCTTGAAAGCTAGCAAGGCACAGCTTTTAAATCACTAACTAAAGACACACTGTTACATAAAGTGCTTCTCAGAGTTATTGTAAATAACTTTGTAAAACTCCGATTATGTTTGTGTGTAGCCGGAGAAAGTCAATCTCAAAACGCCTTCAAATGCTTTTTCCTTCCCCACACTCCCTGAGCAACTCAAAAGAAACCTTGTTTGAAGTCTTCACACTTGGCACAGCCTGAGAACTGGCCATTTGATTTACAAATAGAGTCAAAGCTATTTTTAAATTGTGTAATAAGCATACACAAAAACTAACCTTTCCTTAACTTTCTAAATACACTCTATAATATCATATGCTGCCTCTTCTAACATCTGTCCTCACCAAATAGCTCTGGAGAATCACTGAAGGGAAGGAGTAGTGTATAATTGGAAATCCAACTAGGTCCAGAAATACTCTATGAAAAAAAAAACATGGGTTTTCCAGTATATGTGCGCCGAATTAGTGTCTGCTGCTTAATTATTTTTGGCAACCCTTTGCTCTTCAGTCATATGCAGTAATAAACTTAAATGTATTATCACCTTTTTAGCTGGACATTTTGGCCTATTTACCAATTTATTAAATATTTTCTCATTATTCATCATTTTCTTTGATCTGCAGAGGGACAAAGTGATAAATGGGGTTTTCCAACACAAATCTGTGGAAAACAAAACCTTAAAATATGACGTTTCTGCTTCACAGAAACTTTAAGGCTAAACAACTATTCAGTGAATTCACAATCTATATAGAAAACCTAAGTATTTCAAGCAAAACAAAACAAAACAAATCTCCTTTGGTCCCTCACAGACTCTTTTCTTTCTCTCCTGTGTCCCCTTGATTACAAATATCTCAATAAATATGAGTTACATAAACAATGTTTTGCACCATTTAGACCACTGACCAAAAAGCAAAAACCCCCTAAAAGTAAAATAAATAAAATGGTACAATATAAACTCAATGGTAAGTTAAATACAAATGAAAAACCAAGAGTCAAGCAAGGTTCTTGGCTGCTAAACATATAGGGCATTTGTAATGACAGGTGGGCAATCCACAGCCTACAGACCAAATCTGGCCCGTGCCTGTTTTTTATACAGTTTATAAACTAAGAATGGCCGGGCGTGGTGGCTCACGCCTGTAATCCTAGCACTCTGAGAGGCCAAAGTGGGCGGATCCCTCAAGGTCAGGAGTTCGAAAACAGCCTGAGCAAGAGCAAGATCCCATCTCTCCTAAAAATAGAAAGAAATTAGTTGGCCAACTAAAAATATATAGGAAAAAAATTAACCGGGCATGGTGGCACATGCCTGTAGTCCCAGCTACTCGGGAGGCTGAGGCAGAAGGATTGCTTGAGCAATCCTTGTTTGCTCAAGGAGTTTGAGGTTGCCGTGAGCTGGGCTGACGCCACAGCACTCTAGCCAGGGCAACACAGTGAGACTCTGTCTCAAAAAAAAAAACCACATGTGGCTAGTGGCTACCATACTGGATCTGGATGGTGCAGCCCTAAAGCATTACCTCATTTAATCCTTGCAACCATGCTATGAGGTAAGTACTGTGATGCTATTGTACAATTTCAATGTGGATCCACAGCACCCATTCTGACCCACCGCACCTCCCAAACAGTACAGGACAGACCCAGCTATTCTTTCCAAAACAGTAGTACAAACACAACCTCATATTCCCTCCCTGCCCCTCCTCCATGGCTCCCTGCACTTTCATGTTACTATTTTGATACACCCACTCTTTCATCTTTTCTCTCTTCTCCATGTTGTTATCACCTCGAGCCCCTCTACAGTCATGGAGGCAACCATTCCTCTTCACCCCAACAGAATCATCTGCAGCATTCATACCACACTCCCCACTCCCATGCCCATGGCAGACACAGCTAATCCAGTAAACCCAGGTTTGACTTGAAACTGTCAACACAGCACTCCAACAACCTATCGACTCGAGTTGGCACATGCAATGAAGCCTACTTTGCAACCTCTACCATCAACTACAGTTGGCACACGAAATGAAGCACAGGGACAAGAACTTTGTGTGGTCTCCAAATATTTACATTACCCGGCATTGTGCCATATACAATCTGGTACCTAATGAATGTTTGAAATGCTCAAAATAATAAAATGCTCTGTTGGTCTGTAAGAGCTTGGCCAAAAAGAAGAAGAAGAAAAAATAAATAAAAATGCTCTGTCTTAACTATATTCTTGAAGAGATTTAACACCTATTACACTGAAATTTAAGTTTATAGCCCTAAATCATTTTTGCCAGCTCCATTTTCATAAATTCCTGGCATGGCCCTACTAAAAGGAAGCTACCAGGTGCTGTTTAAAAACTTTCCTCCCTGTTTATTTTCAAGCTCTTTACTACTCTGGTTTTCAGATTTTAATTCATAAATCATTTCTTCAGAACTAAAGGCCCACAGACCTGCCCACTACCTACCTACTGCTACTCCCCACCCTAGATCTTCTTTGACCAGTGTCACCCTGAGCCTTGCAGGGGAAGAAAGTCAATGCAAAGAATTTCCCTGAGCGAAGTGAAGAGTAGAAGAGATGAAACAAGACCAGGATCCACTATAATCTTCCTCCCCAAGTTCTGTCACTGTACCTTTGGCATGATGGTCATCTCAGCCCAGACCAAGAGACAGTGAGTCACATTCCACTTCTCACACTGATAACCGCGGCAGTAATCAAGAGACCCTCTCAAGCTTCCACTGAAGCTTAGCGCCATAAACAGCCCTTTCCTCCTCTCTCCTCCCTGCGCTTCCTCCTCTGGATTCCAACACAAGTCCCAGCCTTCGTGTTCCAGTTTCCCACCATTCAGCAGTGACCCAGTTTGGGGCAACCCCAGGGAACTTCTCCAATCCTGTGTTTCTCTCTCCAATGTGCCACTGCTTTTAACGTTCCCCCCCACTTCCTATAAAGTGATGGCCAGATCTGTGCAGTTTAAAGGTACGTAGATAACTATGGCAAAGTTCTCCTAGAACTGTATTTCAACTTTACTCTTCATCTCAATCTCATACCTAAAAATATTTCTTTCCTGACTTATTCTCCTCTATTTTTTTTTCTTTCACCAAAAGAAAAAGTACAAGTTGTTTTTTTTTTAAAGATAATCCACTCACCTCTGCCCCTAATCCTGAACCCACCACTTGTGGCCCCTCCCATTTGCATTAACCACTTTTACCTCTCTGCTGGGCCCTTTCAGAGACCATTCACCTATCTCCCTTCAACCGCCAAACTTCTGGAAAGAGTGGAATCCCTTTCTAATTATATTTTGATACCATCCATTTATTTCTTAAAACTTGCTTTTGCTCCCAACATTCCACTTAAAACTATTCACTGAAGGGTCACCAATGTTCTGTCCTCTGTCCTGCTCTTCTCTGACCTTCTGAGATACTTGATACTAATGAAACCTTCCTTCTTAAAACTTTTTCTTCCCTTGGTTTCTGAGACATCTCACTGTTTTCAATCTACCCCTCTCTGACTGCTCACTGTCTACCCCTGTCATTAACTTATTTTCCTCCTCCCAAGCTTCTCTTATCAGTCTTTATCTTTTTTTTTTTCTTCTGAGACAGAGTCTCTCTCTGTTGCCCAGGCTAGAGTGCCGTGGTGTCAGCCTAGCTCACAGCAACCTCAAACTCTTGGCTCAAGCAATCCTTCTGCCTCAGCCTCCCGAGTAGCTGGGACTACAGGCATGCGCCACCACGCCCAGCTAATTTTTTCTATATATTTTTAGTTAGCCAACTAATTTCTTTCTATTTTTAGTAGAGATGGGGTCTTGCTCTTGCTCAGGCTGGTCTCAAAATCCTGACCTGAGTGATCTTCCCACCTCAGCCTCCCAGAGTGCTAGGATTACAGGCGTGAGCCACCACGCCGGCCTCAGTCTTGTTCCTTCCATAAGCTCTGTCTCTCCTGCACATCTCGTGTGTTCCCAGGACTCCAACTATTGTTTGCCTCTATGAAAACAATGCCTTAAGCTCTCTGCCCAGCTACACTTTCAAAACTATCTGCTGGACATCTCCGCCTGGATGTCTCCCCAAACTCACATCCAAAGCAGAATGAACCATCTTTTCAGAAAACACATAAACAAATGCCTATCTCCTTCTCATGACTGCCACTCCCAGCCAGCAGCTCTGGCCTCCGGCACGCCCTTCCCTTCTCTAATATGGGAAATAACTGCTCCCTACAAATGCCAAACACGTCAGCAGAGGTGGGACATTTATGAATGGACATCTGTATAGCTCTGGAAGTCCAAGGTAACAGTACCAGGCACAGGGTGACACAGAAGAAGCACTATTTACAAACCACATTGAATTTTTTTTTTCTTTTTTTTTTTTTTTTTTGAGACAGAGTCTCACTTTGTTGCCCAGGCTAGAGTGAGTGCCATGGCGTCAGCCTAGCTCACAGCAACCTCAAACTCCTGGGCTCAAGCGATCCTTCTGTCTCAGCCTCCCGAGTAGCTGGGACTACAGGCATGCGCCACCATGCCCGGCTAATTTTTTCTATATATATTAGGTGGCCAATTAGTTTCTTTCTATTTATAGTAGAGACAGGGTCTCGCTCTTGCTCAGGCTGGTTTCGAACTCCTGACCTCGAGCAATCCACCAGCCTCGGCCTCCCAGAGAGCTAGGATTACAGGCGTGAGCCACCGCGCCCGGCCCCACATTGAATTTTTTATACAAACAAAAAGTAAAAACTGCTCCAGCTTCTGCACTTTTAACATTATATGTTGTCCTTCTGGAACCCCTGCATCTCCTCTAATGCCTCCCCTTCTCTTATTCCCCATGCCCCGTTCATTCATATTTCACATATGGCAAATATTCAAGAACCAATAAATTAATGGGGGGAAATGCCTTTAGTTTGAGCATGGTAAAGCCCGCTTCACAGAACATAAAGGATCAACAGTAACCCAGCCCCAATTCTTACAGGATCAGATTTCTATTTCCACCACAACCCTTCAGTGAGTCACCAGGACAGTGACTCATTCAGTGTTAGAGGAGGAGCAGCACATGTTTAACTTGGAGTTTAAAGAATCAGTTTGTTCGCTTTTAACTTCTCCCAATCATTGATTCACAGGGAAACCCCAAGACATGTATCTCTGCAGCTGAAGGTCACTACCAATGCTTAGGGTTCAGGGCTGCCTAAAGGCAAACACAGAAGCCCGGGAGGGGCCTTCCCTTAGCTGCCATGAATCCTCATTGCAGGCTTGTAAGGGCACGCCGCTCGCTCCCAGGCCTCCCAGTACTTGTCGAGTGCAACTTGTGGGATACTAGAGGGAAGTTGTTCTCATTTTAACCTGGCTAACAATCACCTGTGGGAATGGTGGAACATAAAGTTCACATTTCTGAACCTTACCCCTGTTTAGAGGAGGGCCATGAACCCGTATTTTTAATTTATGGCTTGCACCTTGAGAAACACAGCAACAGAATTTAGTTTTCAAAAGATCTATGATGCTCCTAGGCCTTATGCAGAATCATTAGTCCACAAAGAGCACCTCCACCTTGAGCTAAAACAAACTTGCACAAATACACAAGTATGCCTTTTTAAATGCTTTAGTTAGCCTTATTTTCTTCTGTATCAGAAGAATCAACATTTGCAAATATATCTTAGGTCCTACACACAGTTCTCCACATGTTAGGAAAGTCTCCTAAAGTAAAATGGAAACAGCATTGGACTGCAAATTTGGGAATCTGACATGTTTCCAGCTCTGCCACAAATAAGCTAGTAGACCTCAGACAAATCCCCAAACATCATGCCTCACCTCAGTCTCCTCAGCTATAAATTAGGTGATTGAATTGGCTTATCTCTGAGGTCCTCTCCACCTCCAAAACGCAATGAAGCTCAAAGTAAATTAAGAGGAGGGCTGTCATTTCATTTTGCAATTATTTAGATCCAAATTAGATTTTGTTAGGTCCAAGTCTAAACTACTGCAAGCAAATGTGAAAATGATTTTAGAGGAAGATGCCTATACAACATTACATCAATATCCCCAAATGAAGCAAACAAAAAATATTTCACTCTCTTCCAAGCAATGGAAAACCTTATGGTCTCTGGCCCTTAGACAGAACCAACTTCAAATTCAGGCTTCACCATTTACTAACTGGGTTAACCCAGGAAAATTAATTGTTCTCTCTAAGCCTCAGTTTCTTCACCTCCAAAGTGAAGATTAAGAGTGTCTACTTCATAGGGCTGTTGAAATTAAATACCGTGCATAAAGTCCTTGGCACTATGAGGAAACTAATATTTAATATGTTGAATCTCTTCCCATTCCTTCTTAGGAATGTGCCTTTTATAGAGTTCCCAGTTCAAGAACATCCAAATAGGTGATTAATAATTGCCTTTGACTCATAAATTATTGCTATTCTCTTCTAATAACAATAGCTCCCATTTTCTTGAACAATTCGTATGAGTTAAGTGCTTTAAATATGTTACCTCATCTAATCCTCACAATAACCATATAATTGTATAAGGCAGAAGCCACTATTTTTCAGGTGATGAAACTGAAGCCTGGTGAGATCATGACTGCCCACAAGCACACGACCACTAGGTGGAATGGCCAGCACCTGTCTCCAGGTAGCCTGGCTCCAGAGCCCAGGTGCATCGTGACTTCGCGTTGGCCCTTTATCTCAGGCACCACCTACCTATTAATACACACGACACACAATAGCAAAGACATGTGAATGAAGAGCCTACACCCTTTAAAAGTAATTCTCACGTAACTACAAGTTCAGACTGAGTTCTGCTGGCAAAGCTGCCTGTGAAAACCTGCCCTGGGAGATCTGCCCACACACTACACTAATTAATCTACTTTCATAAAGACCGTGGAACTGATTTTGATCTACGAGGCATGAAACCTATGTTCAAGAGCTTTGTTTCCATCAGAAAGCCATCTTAACTGAATGGGTGTTTTCTTTTTTTTTTGAAAAGTTTTTCAGCCAATATTTCAAATTTTTAAAATTTCCCACTCTTACTGAACCAAAATGGAAAAGTGAGAAAGACAATAAAGGACAAAACAGATTTCTTTTTTTTTTTTTGAGACAGAGTCTCACTCCATTGCCTGGGCTACAGTGCCCTGGCATACCCTGGCTCACAGCAACCCCAAACTCCTGGGCTCAAGCAATCCTTCTGCCTCAGCCTCCCAAGTAGCTGGGACTACAGGCATGGACAATCATGCCCGGCTAAGTTTTTCTATATATTTTTAGTTGGCCAATTAATTTCTTTCTATTTTTAGTAGAGATGGGGTCTCGCTCTTGCTCAGGCTGGTTTCGAACTCCTGACCTTGAGCCATCCATCCACCCGCCTCGGCCTACCAGAGTGCTAGGATTACAGGCATGAGCCACCGCGCCCGGCCCAGATTTTTAATTCTTAAAAAAAAAAAAAAACAAAAAGTAAACACTCCATGAGCTCTCCAAGATTTTAAGACAAAAAGAAAAAGCAAGTTATTAAAGGATATAGGCACACTCACAGAGCACATCTCACCCCAGTACCTGGATGAGAAAATGGACGTGGACTTGGCATCACAAAAAATAAATGGTATCTCCAGACCAGCAGGAACGCACCAGGAGATGCCCATGCAGAGTCCCCCAATTTTTCAGTTGGCATTTTCAGCTTAGTTTTTTTCCTTAAATCAGGAAACCAGTAACAATTAATTCATTCATTCATTATATAAAACCAGTGACAATTAATTCATTAAGGTGGGGGCGGGGAGGCTGTATTCCTTGTTACTTACAGTAAATCTTGTTCAGGAAAAATACTGAAAATTTACAAATGAAATACTGAAAACTGAAAAAATGAAAATGCTGAAAATTCACAAATGAAAATTTCAAACTGTAGAGAGGGGAAACCTTTGGTATTTTAGAAAACAGAAAATTGTGGTTTCGAAGACATCAAAAATAATTCCATTATCTCATATGCCATAACAAATGAGAAGATAGTTTTCATTTATGACCTGTAAATTCAAATGTTCTTAACTTTCTTTTTTCTTGATTTGGCATGGAACTCCAGGACAACCTCACAGTAAGAAAAGACATAAAAACCAATATGGATAAATATGTACAACTATTATGTATCTATAATAATTAAAAATTTTTTTTTTAAATTTTAAACCAATAAGGAAAGAGAGAAAGGGACTCACTCTCCACTCAACATTATGGTGTGACTTGACTTCAAATGCCAATAGCTGTTCCATCTTCTCTCCACTGGTAATTATTACCTGCTGAACTTTTACTATGTTTTGTCAGTTAGGTTTATTTAACTAACTCTTTCACACAAAGGAAGATACTATTATGAACATTGTTCTATTCACTACAGAGATGATGGTAATGACAGTGGTGGTGGTGATAATGACAGCTACATGTCACTACCTGAATCTCACCACTAAGGAGGCATTAAAACACCTTTACAGAATCCTGCTAAGTTTAGTAGAAACACTTCTTCTAAAGGGCCATGGGCTATTAATCATACACACACAAAAAAACCCCACAATCAATCCCCAATAAATGTAGATTTAGCATATTAAAAAATGAATAACTATAATGCAACCAATGCTGCTGACCTCAAGAGAGGAAATGTAAATAAAATTTCCCCCATATCTGTCAAATAAATGAACTCTTCCCTGAGGAAAAGCCATACTCTTCTGCCTTTATTAAAGGCCATTTGAACCCTTTAGTTATTACTATTCCTGACACAAATGAAGTCCGAAATACATTCTGGTTATAGCCAAACACCCCCCGCCCCGGGGATTTCTAAGAAGTCCAGGACTGCTGGAAACGAGCCACTCAGAAACTGTCCCGCTCCTTACCCAGCTCTGCCAGAAGATAACTCTGTATTAAAACCAAACTTTTCTTGGGGGCCCTCATAAGAAAGTCATGAAACAATGAGATGCAAAATATATTTATTATATTAATATCTGTTTTTCTTTAATGTGATGGGGGGGGGGCATGAATCCTATGAAGATCCAGACCCAGATGATCAGAAAGTCATCATTTACCCACATATTGTTACAACTGGAGAAGTCAGATAAAGCAAAGGATGTGAAGACAAGGAGGAAGAAATGTCTTCATCCTTAAGTTCTAACTCCACAGGAAGCATCTGCTCTTAGAACAATAACTCCCAGCCTCTGCTAATGGAGTAACATTCTCCTTTGAAAGAGGAGAGTGCTCCTAACAATGGCATTTTCTTTCTTTTTTTTTTTTTTTGGAGACAGAGTCTCACTCTATTGCCCAGGCTACAGTGCCATGCCGTCAGCCTGCTCACAGCAACCCCAAATTCCTAGGCTCATGCAATCCTCCTGCCTCAGCCTCCCAAGTAGCTGAAACTACAGGCCCACACCACCACACCTAGCTAATTTTTTCTGGTTTTAGTAGAGACAGGGTTTCGCTCTTACTCAGGCTGGTCTCAAACTCCTGACCTCAAGTGATCCCCCCACCTCAGCCTCCCAGAGTGCTAGGATTATAGGTGTGAGCCACTGCTCCCAGCCAAAATGGCATTTTCAATAAAACTATACATCAACAGAGTCCAAAACAGCCTATGGAGGAAGCAGCATTTTCCCTCTTTCTTCTTCAAAGGTCCATTTTGCTCCAGGACAGCACTGTCCAACCCAGTCTTGAGCATTTAAGCTTTCCCAGGGGCATATGAGGAACTCTCTTCCAGAAAGAAAAATCTAAGAATAAAGTTAAAAACCAAGTAACAACAACATGCACCCCCAGTGCAGGTACTACCTGCTGCAGAAAAGAGAAAGAAAAGAGAGAGATAATGGAGACTGTAGAAATGACAATAACAGGAGAAATTCTAGAATAAGAGTATGTAAAAGTCCAAGCAAAGGCCAAATATTTATCAAAATCATCCACGTCCAGGTTATTCTGGACTTCTGCATTATGTAAAACTGCCATACTAACAGAGCCAAAATTATAAATTCTTTTTGTTTTATTTCAGCATATTATGGGGGTACAAATGTTTACATGTGTTGCCTTTTCCCCCTCCCCCCAAGTCAGAGCTTCAAGCATATCCATCCCCCAGACAAAATTATAAATTCTTAATGAATAAATAATGAATGTGGAACTAACTTAAGCATTGTTTCCTGTGATTTGGTATTTCAAATTTTTCTTTACTATCATAAGATCAGGATTTATTCATTTTCAGAAATGACAGGTCAATAACAAAGTTGAGGTCTATACCCATGTAAAAAGGAAATGAGGCTTTCTGCATCTTCCTCTGCAGTATTATTATACTAATAACAATAGCAGTTGTTGCATATTGAGTGCCTACTAGGTACAACATACTGCTTTCAACTTTGTAACTGTCTTAGGAAGTCAGTTTCACTATCTCTGTTTTACATATGAGGAAAGTGAGGCTCAGAGCAGTTAAGTAACCTGCCCAAGATCAGACAACCACGAAGCAGAGAAGTGGTAGGATTCAAACTCAGATCTTCAGAGCTAACCTATACTTCCTCTTCCGGGAAACAAGGCCTCCCACCTCCCTGACATTGTTCCTATGAGGAACAATGAGGAAGTGGCCTGGCCCCTGTACACACCGTCTCTTCCTGGCTCCTACCCAAATTTACCTCCTCAGTCAATTTCCAGTGAGGAAAGAACCACAGAAAGTAGATGAACTTTTATTTTTAATCTCGTTTCATGCTGGCTTTAATTTCTCTATGCTGGTAAAAAATAAACATTTACATAATGAATTGTTCGGAAATCCCATTGTGTGGCTATAAATGATTTTTCTTAAAAATACATTATAGGAAGCTATGCCTCAATTTCTAGCCTCTGACTAAACATGCAAACATGCTTCTGGTTAACAGTGTTTATATTTGGGTGATAGGATTATGGGTGATTTTGGTTTATTTCCTTTACTGCTAGTGTTTATCAAGTTGTAAGCACTGAGCATATAGCACTTTTGCAATTAGAAAAAAATTTTTTGATAAATGTTCATTTCAATGAAAAAAAGTTTAGGTATTTAAGTATTTACCCCTTCCCCTCGAATCATTTTTCCCTTAATATTGAAAAAGAAGACATTCATTGCCCCAATTTAATAGTGGTCCAGGTAAGAACCAGAACTTGAAAGAAGAGATCTTCTATAAAGGTTTCTATTTTCATACTATTTTTTTTCCTGCTAGTTTAAAAACTAAGAAATATTCCATAAAACTGGATTTCAACTATTGCGTAGCTCTTCTTTTCCTTCCCACAAGTCTATCTTGTTAAATACTCTACACCCAATAAATATGGATTTGTAACAGAGACTAGCTTTTAACAACGCCCATTTCCTCTTCTGGGGTACACGCTAGCCTACATTTCCCAGCATCCTTTGCCGTCTGAATATGAGCAGTCTTGACATCAGCTATTTCTAGGCTAGCCCATAAAAACCTCCCACATGAGTAACTCCATGGTCTTCTCCTGCAGTCTTGGGAGCCGCATGTCTAAGACCATAGAGTCATGAAATGGAAGGAGCCTGGGTCTCTGAATCTCCACTTGGAAGAGCACCCAGGAACACCACTTGGGACTTTACATGAGTGAGAATTAAAAGTGTACTATGTAAGCCACTGCAAGTTCGGGGTTTCTCTGTTCTGCTACCTAACACATTGCCTTATGAACATATTCCAGTTATTACTGCAGAAAGGTAAGACTCTATGCTGTTTACCTTACCCTTTTCAAAGACTCCTTCTGCTTCCAGGACAGACACAGTGAGGTTGGCTACCACCTTGAACAGCTCCGCCTTCACAGTGACCTGCGAGGGGCTGTGTTCCAGAAGATCCACCCCAATGGTCACATTTCCTCCGGGCCTGATGATCCCTGGGGCTGTCACCAGAAACTGAGACCTAAAGAGTCCCCAACAAGGGAAAAACAAAGTTTCTTATCCTCACATCTCCATTTATTATTTTTTTTGTGTGTGATCTTCAAGTTTCATAGATAATGAGATAGCTGCTCCACACTGTGCCAACTGCGGTTATTCCAATTAACATCGCCCCAGTGCTCTATTTAGCAATTGCATTGAAATGCTACTGAAACAACAATAATTCCCATAAATCAATTTTAATGCAGTGATTCATGCCCCCCTACTAGAGGAAGGCCTGTGTTATTATTTCCTACAAACAGCACAGGAGGAGCCATGGTGTAAATGGCTTACACTGCGGCATGCAGAAGTTACTGGCACAGAACTCTAAGCTTCTGCCTTACAGACGACCTCATCAGAGTGATTACTTTCTTGGTTTAAAAAAAAAAAAAACTAGGATTTTGCCTGTTTTTTATACAAATTCTTATGCTTGGGCATGCGCCCAAGAAAATAATCATCTATCCAATAGCACTGATTGAAATACACCGTCTGAAAATCAAACACCAGTGGTGAAATTTCCAGGTGTAGCAGAGAATAAAAGAAGTCCCCAAAGCAGAAGTTTCTCTGCCGGGAGCTAAGGGTTAGGGCTCAAGTGCAAAAATCTTTAGGAATGGACGCTTTCCACTATTTTGGATGCTCTCATTAGTTATCTTCCTGCAATGCCTGCACCCTAAACCCATACATCAGTCCGTCCGCTCAGCCACATTTGGCAATGCCCAAGTTAAGACATCCTGTTTAGAAAAGATATATCAAATGTCTCTGAGAAGAGAAGGCGCGTTATCTGGGAGCAAACAGTTGAGAAGCAAAAGGCAGAGGCAACGTGAACTAAAAATAAAATGACTCCTCTTTGGAAAGTTGTTACGGCTAGCGAGGCGCGTAACCAACTTCATGGGTGGAGGAGGCAACTAACTGTCCCATGCAGAGCCTCGCTGAAGCGCCCTACGGTCAAGGCTCCCGGCCGGTGCCGGGCTGGGGACTGCGGCCGCGCGACTCCCCTCCGCTGCTCCCGGAGCCGGCCCGGGCTGCGGAGCGGCCCCCGCCGCCGCGCGCCCCACCCCCGCGCGCCCGCGTCCCTACCCGGGGGCCGCGGCCACCGCGGCGGCGCACACGCAGAGAAGGTGGGCGGCGGTCAGGCGCTGGGGGCCCTGCATCTCGGCGGCGTCTGCCTGGGCGGCCGTCCGCTGCCCTGCCGGGGAAATTCGCGGGCACCGTAGGGCGTGGCTTGCCACCTCCTCCCTGAATATTTTTTTCCCCTGACTCTGGAGTTTAGTAATCTGAAATGGGCGCGACGAAAAGCCGAGTGAAGAGATCTAAATTGAGACAGGACTTGGAGGCTCCACCCCTCCCACCCGCATCACGACGGCGCTTTCTCGTTGCTCTGGCAAATATCGCAAATCCGGGAGGGGGGTTAGGAAGCAGCCTCCCAACGCGGGCAGCCCGACCTGGCCCCAGCACCCCTGCTGGGCGCGCGGGACCCAGGGCGCCCACTGCCCCAGCCCACCGGGTTCCCAGGGCCGTTTACACTAGCGCTGTCCCGGCGATGCCCAGAGTGAATAAACAGGCCCATCCTTGTGAGGAGAAATTCACAGCAGCTATGTGAAGTGGAAAAAAATCAATCATTGTCCTCCAGACTATGAGTCAGAATGTGAGAAATGGCAAACACACACACACACACACACACACTGGCGCGCGCCAAACAGGCATATTTCCTGTGTAACTTGCTTAATGTATATGAATGGGGACAGAGAAAAACTTTTTTTCCTTAAAACAAAAAATCGAGGTACACTGCTTGCCCCTCCAAGAAAAATGTTTTGGTTTCTCAACTTTAAAAAGAAGAAAAGAAAAGAATTCTGGCACGTGCAAAAGTGAGGTGTTGCTACTTGGAACCCTGAGGAACAATTGACTGGGAAGATGATTTTACACTTTGGGCTGTCTCCAAACACATTTGCTACAGAAAGTGTTCAGTGGAACACTAAAGCTTGGAGCAATCCGTCTAAACACAGTTAGGGCTGGGGTGGCTCTCCTGTAAAAATGAAGGTCGGTGGCCTGCAGTGCCCAACAGTTCCTTATCCCCAACTCTTCCTCGCTGGTCTGCAGCTCCTTTCCCCTGCTCTTTGGCACTGCCACCATCTTCAGATGACTCAGGTTTCACCATGACTACACCATAAAAGCAGGGAACTGCCAGAAACTGTTGGAAAACAAACACACTCAGTCCCTGACAACTTTCTAATTCATGGAGAAGTTTTAGTTGGTGACATTTTAATATGGGGCAAAATGCAAACGGAAAAGAAGTCAGCAAAGAGACCGTCTCAGGATAAAGCTACGCGCTAAATAAGGGGAAAAGTAGCACCTAGACAAACTGTGGTTTTTGGAGTCCCAGAACTTGCTTTCCTCCCTTTCCTGTTACACCCTTTTTCTCCCTGAACAGCTTGCCCTTGTGTCCTCTCCTACAGGCAGCCTATCTTTAGTGGCAACTTCCTGTGCAGGCAGGACTTGGGAACAGTGAAAAGAGTTCCGCGTGGATCCTTGGGTGCACACCTGTTCCAGACACAGCTGTTTCTGCTAGTGTGGTCTCCTCACATCTGCTGGTCAAAGAGGAGGACCAGGGTCAAGTGTGGGTTAAGCGCCAAGGTCTAGATTGGTGCCTCTCACACTCCAATGTGTATGAGAATCACGTTAAAATGCAAGTGCTGATTCAGCAAGTCCAAGGTGAGAACTGAGATTCTGCTTTACTTCAACAGACAGCGGGCCACAGAGTCTACAGGCAGGGGATATTAGCGGTCACTTTGATGAGCAAAGGAAGTTGACAAGACTGAGAAAATTCTTCTCAAACATTCACTTCATAGAGGTGAGTCAATAAATTCAGGTTCATTCTAGAGGCAGGCAAACAGAAAAGGGGACTACAAAAGATTAGTTGATAATGTTGCATTCCATCCAAGAAAACTTACAGAAAGGCTTGGAATCACCTAGTTGTAGTGTCGAGCCTATGGTCGCTATAAGTCAACCAGAAGAGAAAAGCTAAATGTGGATAAGAGCACGGAAAAATTGATGGAGAATTAGAACCCATGTCTGTCTTACTATCTCTAACTTCAATGTCATGGGCAACCTGCAGGAGAAAGCTGAAGGGGGAGATCTTCTGAGAACTGGAGGAGCTATAAGCCTGATTGCTGCCCCACAACCACAAAGTGAACTAGCACATAAGTAACAATATGGGCAAGTGTTCCCACCTGCCTAGAACCCTAATCCACTGTCAGAAAGTAAAAAACACAGCTTCTCCTTCACTGCTGGCTTCCAGATTCATACAAAATGTCTTTTGTGGCCAGCACCAACTCAGAAACATACAGAGAAGGGAATTCTGAGAACTTTAGCTCCATCTTAGATAAGCTGGGACAGTACAAAGCAACCAAAGTCCATTCCTCATCAACTTGGCATCTATATATACCCTTTAACTATATTTAACTTCAAAAAAAGACAATAGAAAAATCATGCTTTCACCTAACATGGTGAAACTATTCCTCATACAACCAAAATCAACATAATCTTCTCTCCAAAACAAAAACCATCTACCAGAGAAGAAGGAATCACAATTAATTTGAGTTCTTCAAAGTCTCTAATGCTCTAGTGCATGGTTTCAATTATTATAATTTGAACAGCAAAGTACTATCTAAGAAAGACACATTAATCTGAGATGACCTCTAGCAATTGCTGGTTTGGAAATTGATGGATGTCACCCAATGGCATGATTTAGAAACTAATTAATTAATTAATAAGCGAAAACACAACTTTGAAATGACACCAACAGTAAACTTTTGTTTCAGATCCCAAGACTGTCGGCCAGGTAAGGCAGCTCACGTTCTGTGTTTCTCCTTCTCCTCCTGGGAGCAGCAGGCTGGGAGACGCATGTTCCTCTCATGGCCATGGCAGAAGCACAAGAGAGTAAGCTCCACTGCTCAAGCATATCTCAGGTCTCTATTTACTTGACATTTGCTAAAATCCCATTGACCAAAGCAAGCCCCATGGTCAAGACCAAGTCAAGGGTGGGTAGCATACTGCACCTTTTTGTGAGGAACTGCAAACTTAATTATATGGTAAAGAATATGAATGGAAGAAAACTGGAACCAATAATTCAGTCTACCACAGACAGTAAGCAACATTTCCCCAAAGCTGTGTTCTGTTCATCAGGACGATGTTTCCATGAAGAACAATTAGCCTATCGAGGAATGAAGAGAGTAAGGGAGGGAGGAACGTAGGAAGGAAGGAAGGAGAGAGAGAGAGAGCACAAATACATAGTGGGGGGTGGGGAGAGAAAGAAAGGAAGGAGGGAAGAAAGGAGGAAAGAAAGGAAAGAAGGAGGGAAGGAGGGAAGGAAAGAAGGAAGGAAGGAAGGAAGGAAGGAAGGAAGGAAGGAAGGAAGGAAGGGAGGGAGGGAGGGAGGGAGGGAGGGAGGGAGGGAGGGAGGGAGGGAGGGAGGGAGGGAGGGGTACCTAAATTCATGAATGGGTAATGATTTTTTTAATTTATTAACTGTTGGAGGATGGGACAGTATGAACTCATTAAAGGAAAAGAATTAAGCTTTATCCTGATTTTCCTGTATTTACTGTATCACTAGCTAATCAAATGGTAGATATGGGAAAATTTCTCTCTATAGAAATTTTTCAGCCAATAAATATAAAATGAATATTAGAATAGCACCATATCACAACTGCTCATGAATGAGAAAATCTATACCAGTGCTGTCCAATTACTCTTCCTATGACAATGGAAATGTTCTCCATCTGCCCTAACACAGTAGTTACTAGTAACATGAGGTTACTGAGACTTTGAAATATGATAAGTATAACTGAAAAATTAAATTTTTAATTTTATTTAAGTTAATTTACATTTAAGTTGCTACATGTGACTAACAGCTACCATATTGGATTATGTAGACCTGAACAATAATCATAAATAGCTGCTAGTATCACAAATGGAGATATCTAGGTACTACAGGCCGCCTGATAGAAGAACAAAGCATCACCTAAGAAGTGGTCTTGCCAAAAAAATTGAACCTGAGGCTGGGCGCGGTGGCTCACGCCTGTAATCCTAGCACTCTGGGAGGCCGAGGCAGGTGGATTGCTCAAGGTCAGGAGTTTGAAACCAGCCTGAGCAAGAGTGAGACCCCCTCTCTACTATAAATAGAAATAAATTAATTGGCTAACTAACATATATATAGAAAAAATTAGCCGGGCATGGTGGCGCATGCCTGTAGTCCCAGCTACTCGGGAGGCTGAGGCAGTAGGATCGCTTGAGCCCAGGAGTTTGAGGTTGCGGTGAGCTAGGCTGACACCATGGCACTCACTCTAGCCTGGGCAACAAAGTGAGACTCTGTCTCAAAAAAAAAAAAAAAAAAAAAATTTAACCTGAATCTCATGAAGCCTCTAGATTCAAATGCCGACTTGTGAGGAAATATGAAAGAACATTTTAGCAAAATCCAGACTGTGGGAAACTCAATCAAACAAATAACCCAATTCCTTCAATAAATTAACTACAAGGAAAAATAAAAGGGGGACGTTAGCAAGATGGTGGAATAGGAGTTTCCAGGACTCCTCCTCTTGGAGAAGCATCAATTCAAACAGTCATCCACACACAAGAATACCTTCATAAGAGCTACAGAATCCAGCCAAGAGAGTAAAGCACTGAGGTGGAGCACAGAAATAAGAAAAGACACATTGAAAAAGAAGATAGGGAGAACAGCTTCATGTTACCCAAGTTACACCTTCCCCAAGCTCACTCAGCTCAGCACAGCACAGTATGGAGATACCCTCCACATGAAGGTAAAAAAAGGGACATGAGAACCTGACTTTGCCACAAAACTCAGCACCAAGCCCCCTCCAGTGAGCCTCAGTACCAGCCCACCCCAAGTCTCCAGGCTGCAGACCTGCCCCATGGACTCAGGCACCAGACCAACTCCAATGGATCCAGGCACCAGTGCCACTCTGGTAAACCTCAGCACCAGGCCGGCACCTGCAGACTCAGAACTAAGCCCATCCCTGTGGTCCCAAGCACCAAGTCAGCCTCTGTGGATCCAGGCTTCAGATGAGGCTATATGAAGAAAATAATGAATAATGAATGTAAAAACAAATTAAATAGACACTAGAAAAACAATAAAACTAAGAGTTGGTGTTTTGAAAAGGTAAACAAAATTGGTAAACCTTTAGCTAGAATAAAAGAAGAGTCAAATATTTTTTAATTTTTTATAATCTTTTTAACTAGTTGATTTGGCAGGTGAGTTGTTACATCAAATAAAGAAAATTATAAATGAAAGAGAAGACATTACCAGTGATACCAAAGAAAAACAAAGGATCATAAGAGACCACTATGAACAATCATACAACAAAAAGTTGAATAACCTAGAAGAAGTGGATAGATTCCTAGAAACATACAACCTACCAAGACTGAATCATGAAGAAATAGAAAATCTGAACAGATCAATAATGAATAAGGAGATTGAATCAATAGTCCAAAACCTACCAACAAAGAAAAGCCCTGAACCTCATGGCTTCCCTGGTGAATTCCAGCAGACACTTAAAGAAGAATTAATACCAATCCTTTTCAAACCCTTCCAAAAAATTGAAGGGAAGGAATACTTCCAAACTCATTTTACAAGACCATTACCCTGCTACCAAAGCCAGACAAAGACACTACAAAGAAAGAAAATTATTGGTCAATATCCCTGATAAAATAGACGTAAAAATCTTCAACAAAATACAGCAAACTGAATTCAACAGCACATTAAAAGAATCAGACACCATAATCAAGGAGGTCCTAACCCTGGGAAGCAAGGATAGTTCGACATAAGCAAATTAATACGATACGTGACATTAACAGAATGAAAGATAAAAATCATATGACCATCTCAATAGATACAAAAAAATTTTTGACAAAATTCAACATGCCTTCTTTATAAAAATTCCAACAAATTAGTTATAGAAAGAAGGTACTTCAACATAATAAAGGCCATAAATGATAAGCCCACAGTTAACATCATATTCAGTGGTAAAAAGCTGAAAGCTTTTCCTCTAAGATCAGGAATAAGACAAGAATGCCCATTCTCACTTTTATTCCATATCGTACAAGAAGGCCTAGTCATTCATTTTCACTGTAGTTAGAAAAAAAAGAAAAAAAAAAAAAAAAAAAAAAGAAGGCCTAGTCAGAGAAATTAGTCAAGAAAAATAAATAAAAGGCATTCAAATCAAAAAAGAAAAAGTAAAATTATCTCTGTTTGCAAACGATACGATCTTATATATAGAAACCCCTAAAGATTTCACCAAAAATATGTTAGAATTAATAACGATAAATTCAGTAAGATTATATGATACAAAATCAACATACAAAAATCTGTTGCATTTCTATACATTAACAATGAGCTATCTAGAAAAAAAATTTAAAAGACAATCCCATTTACAATAGTATCAAAACAAAATACTTAGGAATAAATTTAAAGGAGAAGGCAAAAGACCTGTAGACTGAAAACTTTAAAACACTTACGAAAGCAATTGAAGAAGATACAAATAAATGGAAAGATATCCCATGTTGGAAGAATTAATATTGAATTAATATTGTTAAAATGTCCATACTACCCAATGTGAGCTACAGAGTCAAGGCAATCCCTATCAAAATTCCAATGGCATTTTTCACAGAAATAGAAAAAAATTCTAAAATTCACATGGAACCACAAAAGACCCTGGACAGACAAAGCAATATTAAGCAAAAGGAACAAAGCTGGAGGCATCATACTACCTGATTTCAAAACAGCATGGTACTGGTATAAAAACAGACACATAGACAAATGGAACAGAATAGAGAGCCTAGAAACAAATCCACACATTTATGATCAATTGATCTTCAATGAAGGCACCAAAAACACACAATGTGGAAAGGACAATCACTTCAGTAAATGGTGTTGGAAAAACTGGATGCCCTTCAGAAGAATGAAATTCAATTCTTATCTCACACCATATATAAAAATCAACTCAAAATCGATTAAAGATTTAAATATAAGAAATATTTAAATAAAGATTTAAATATAAGAAATGAAATTACTACTAGAAGAAAACCTATGGAAAAAGCTTAGTAACATTGGTCTAGGCAATGATTTTTTGCATATGACACCAAAAGCATAGGCAACAAAAGCAAAAATAGACAAATGGGATTGCATAAAAATAAAAGTTTCTGCACAGCAAAGGTAACAATCAACAGAGCGAAGAGACAATATACTGAATAAGAGAAAATATTTGCCAACCATGTATCTAATAAGGGTCTAATATCCAAAATATATAAGGAACTCAAACAACTCAATATCAAGAAAACAAATAACCCAATCAAGAAATGAGCAAAGAATCTGAATAGACAGGAAGGAAGGAAGGAAGGAAGGAAGGAAGGAAGGAAGGAAGGAAGGAAGGAAGGAAGGAAGGAAGGAAGGAAGGAAGGAAGGAAAGAAGGAGGGAGGGAGGGAGGGAGGGAGGGAGGATATAAATAGCCAACAGGCATATGAAAAAATATTCAATATCAATAATCACCAGGAAAATGCAAATCAAAGCCAAAATGAGCTACCTCACACCTGTTAAAATGGTTATCATCAAAAAAGACAAAAATTAACAAGTATTAGCAAAGACATAGAGAAAGGGAAACCCTTGTACACTGTTGGGAGGAATGTAAATTGGTACATCCATTATGGAAAACAATATGGAGGTTCCTCAAAAAACTAAAACTAGAACGACCAAATGATCTGCCAATCACATTTCTGGGTATATATCCAAAAGAATTGAAATTAATATCTCAAAGAGATATCTGCACTCCATGTTTATTGCAACACTATTCACAGTAGCCAAGCTATGGAATCAACCTAAGTGTCCATCAACAGATGAATGGATTAAAAGAAAAATGTGAGACACGCACACAATGTAATATTATTCAGCCTTAAAAGAGAAAATCCTATCATTCACAACAACATAAATGAATCTGGAGAATATTGTGCTAAGTGAAATAAACCAGGCACAGAAAGACAAATACTGTGTGATTTCATTTACATGTGTTATCTTAAAATGTCAAATTTATAGAAGCAGAGAGTAGAATGGTGGATAACAGGGACTGGGGGTGGGGAAAATGGGAAAATACTGGTCAAAGGGCAAAACATTTCAATTTTGCAGGATGAGTAAGTTCTGGAGATCAAATGAACTGCCTGGTGACTATAGTTAATAATACTGTGTTGTATTCTTGAAATTTGCTGAAAGAGTAGATCTTAAATCCTCTCACCACAGAAAAAATGATCACTATGTGAAGTGATAGATATTATAATTAGCTTTTTTGCAATAATCATTTCACAATGTACATGTATATCAAAACATCACGTTGTACACCCTACATATATAAATTTTTGTCAATTATACCTCTATAAAGCAGGAGTTAAAAAAGAGAATGGAAAGAAACTATGGATTTAAACAAACTTCTGGTTTTTGGACACCTCTGTAATCACCAACTTGCCTTAGGAATGAATACCATAAATCGACCATTGAAAAGCTATCCACTCCCTCCCTCTCCTGTGTATTGCTTTGCCAGAGAGTTTGGAAAACTAAAGTAGGCAACTTTCTAGGCTCATTCCAACTAGATGTGGCCACGTGCCGTATTTCTGGACAATGAGACATAAAATGGAGACTGCAGAGAAAGCATTCTCATTTCTGAACAGTGACAGCACCTCAAGGGAACAGGCCTTTGGTTCTCACTTTCATCCTGCCCAAAACCCAGGCATCATACTTTGTAACTCAGAAGACAAAAGCCACTGAGAAGGAAAGATTGGGAAGAAAGGTGGAAAGCACTGGATCACAGAGTGCACAAACAGCTATGGCAGCCCTGGGCCGCTCCAAATGCCCCCTTCCCCTGTGGGAGAGAACTCCTGAGTCAGTGCCAGACTTTCAGGCGTGGATCTTTTTCACCTGAGACTCTCCACTTGGGCAAGCTTGGCCAGCAGCATGGGCAGCCTGCCGTTGCCTCAAAGCTCTCTGCAGCCACTTCCCTGTCTAAGCTCCTCTGAAACATAAAAGCTAATCTTTCACATCCTGTCCACCCCCATAAAATACAACACACCCTTGAGGTCAGTGATTTCTACCAAGGTTAAGCCTTCTTGGCATGGGGCAATTTCTCCACCTACTCTTAAATATTTTTCTTTTAATTATGGCACACCCTTCAACTGACATATGTTAGTCAAAAGTATCATCAGTTAAGTTTCAGTGGCTGTTACAAGGTTATATTTACTTCCTCATGCTAAAATGTGTTTGTCTGTTGAATTTGTAGCAAGCACATCACAGACTTTTCAAAAGGGAATTGTATAAAGAAAAAGAATCGGCCGAGCGAGGTGGCTCACGCCTGTAATCCTAGCACTCTGGGAGGCCGAGGTGGGAGGCTTGATTAAGCTTAGGAGTTCGAGACCAGCCTGAACAAGAGCGAAACCCTGTCTCTACCATAAATAGAAAGAAATTAGCCAAACAACTAAAGATAGAAAAAAATTAGCCGGGCATGGTGGCGCATGCCTGTAGTCCCAGCTACCCAGGAGGCTGAGGCAGGAGGATCCCTTGAGCCCAGGAGTGTGAGGTTGCTGTGAGCTAGGCTGACTCAGCACTCTAGCCAGGGCAACAGAGTGAGACTCTGTCTCAAAAAAAAAAAAAAAAAAGAGAGAGAGAGAGAAAGAATAAAAGCCAATATAAATGTAATTACATAAATCTGTACCTATTTAGAAAATAGTCAATAAACAAAAATAAAAATGGCTTGAAATGGAAATAAACAAAATAGAAATAAATCATGAATCCACTCTCATCCCTGGGTTTGTGGTCTCTAGCTTTATTCTCATTGGTTACCTGCCTCTCAGTCTTAGACTCATGTTTTTCAGCCACACACAGTTGTTTTTTTTTCTAAAAAAACCACTATCTTAAACTTTCCATGTACATGATTCACCAAAAAACCACTGAAAAACACTTGCAAGGTCGTTTTCTCATTTGTTGTTCTCTATTGTTACTAGTATTGAATATAAAATGCTGCCTTTCCCTACTTGATAACATATTAAACTTTTTTAAATGACCCAAGGGGACAAAATTGGGGTTGTGTTCACCATAAACTGCAGAAACTTTTAGAAGTGAGCTTAAGAAACTTTTGGAATATAACCATTTTTCTCTAAAATTTATATTTAAAATGGTGATTTGTTTGAATTTTACATGACAACGCTTGTCAGCAGAATACACTTTGTTAGACTCAAGTCTGACATGATCCCATCCACCCTGGCTCAACTTGCTTTGCTATGCAGTCCTCACCTGGATACTTACCCTGAGCCTGTGCCATTTTGGCTTGTAGCTCATTTTGGCTTCTGCTGCCCTCATGTAGCTCATTTTGGCTTCTGCTGCCCTCCTAGGCTCCGCTCCGCCCCAGAGGCACCCGCTGCTATTCCCAGCTGCTAGCTTTCACAGGCACCACATGCACGATTAAGACTCCTAGAGGCACGCCTGTAATCCTAGCACTCAGAGAGGTCGAGACAGGAGGATCACTCGAGGTCAGGAGTGCAAGACCAGCCTGAGCAAGATTGAGACCCCGATCTCCACTAAAAATAGAAAGAAATTAGCCGGACAACAAAAAATATATAGAAAAAATTAGCTGGCCATGGTGGTGCATGCCTATAGTCGCAGCTACTCGGGAGGCTGAGGCAGAAGGATTGCTTAAACCCAGGAGTTTGAGGTTGCTGTGAGCTAGGCTAAGGTCATGGCACTCTAGCCTGGGCAACAGAGTGAGACTCTGTCTCAAAAAAAAAAAAAAAAATTACTAGAGGGCCTGTCACCCCACCGCCACCACCGTTACCAAACTAGTCTTGTGTGTTATCTCTGACAGAAAGATGGTGTTTTCATTTGAGATATGTTAAAAAATCAGATATGGGCCGGGCGCTGTGGCTCACGCCTGTAATCCTAGCTCTTGGGAGGCCGAGGCGGGCGGATTGCTCAAGGTCAGGAGTTCAAAACCAGCCTGAGCAAGAGCGAGACCCCGTCTCTACTATAAATAGAAAGAAATTAATTGGCCAACTGATATATATATAAAAAAAAATTAGCCGGGCATGGTGGCGCATGCCTGTAGTCCCAGCTACTCGGGAGGCTGAGGCAGAAGGATCACTCAAGCCCAGGAGTTTGAGGTTGCTGTGAGCTAGGCTGACGCCACGGCACTCACTCTAGCCTGGACAACAAAGCGAGACTCTGTCTAAAAAAAAAAAAAAAAAATCAGATATGGAGAACTTCATTTCAGATGCTTATTTCAATTATCGAAATACTTTATTATCACATGCCGCCTTTTTCTTCTTTTATTTTTAACTAGGCACTATCCACAGATAAAGGACCATCAGATACTTCACTAAGAATTCCTGGGCTTTAGCCCCAGAGGACATCCAACCAAGAAAGAAAGAACAAACTGTTTCAGGTAGTCCTTATGTCTCCAGGAGTCAGAGAGGAGTGGAAATTCGTTGCAAGGTTAGAAAATGAGGCGGTGTCCTGTTTCAAAGCCAAGATAGCATCCATGCATTTCTCTTCTTAGAGATAAGGCAGCTAAAAGGACTACAGGCAGAGGGCCTCTGCATAAATGGTGAGCCAACCTCCTCAGCAATGGCCTTGGTAAAGGACAAGGACAAGTGCTGTCATGGGGGAGAAAGTGCTGGAACACGCAGACTGTCCCCTGCTCCCTGCTATGCAGCCAGGGCCTAATGGGTGAGCAGACCTCAGTGAGCCCCACCCAAGAGCATGCAGATAACTTGACAATAGCCTTCTTGAGAGGGTTTTATGGTCTGGGTTTGTTCCTTTCTTCATTTTTCTTTTACTTAAAGACTAGCAATGGCCAGGTGCGGTGGCTCACGCCTGTAATCCTAGCACTCTGGGAGGCCGAGGTGGGCAGATTGCTCCAGGTCAGGAGTTTGAAACCAACCTGAGCAAGAGCGAGACCCCCGTCTCTACTATAAATAGAAGGAAATTAATTGGCCAACAAAAATATATAGAAAAACTTAGCCAGGCATGGTGGCGCATGCCTATAGTCCCAGCAACTCGGGAGGCTGAGGCAAAAGAATTGCTTGAGCCCAGGAGTTGGAGGTTGCTGTGAGCTAGGCTGACACCACGGCACTCACTCTAGCCTGAGCAACAAAGCAAGACTCTGTCTCAAAAAAAAAAAAAAGACTAGGAATTATACAACAGTTGAACTCCCCTCTTTTCACTCCTACAGTCCTAGTCTTCTCCCTCACTAGATGCCGGGTATTATCTGCCCAGCAGCAACTACCATTGTAATTTGGTCTACGTCCTTCTGGTCAATACTTTTGCTAGTAAGGTTGAGTATATTTTCACGTATTAATTGCCATTTTGTTTTCATCTTCCACAAATTACCTCATAAGATCTTTTGTCCAGTTTTTATTAGGTTGTCTTTGTTTTTTTTATGGATTTGTAGGAACTTTACATATTCTGGATTCTACAGTGTTATCTTAATATATAAATTACAAATATCTTTCTCAGTCTCTTGATTTTGTTTATTCTATTCATGTATTATAGAAATTTTACATAATTTTTATTGCTTTTTTAAAAAAATAGATTAGCTGGCTGGGGAAAAAATAAATAAATAAATAAATAAATAAAAATAAAAAAATAGATTAAAATATAAAATCTTAACTTTTTAATTTTTCTTTGTCTCATATCTGCAAATACAGTGTAATCATTGTGTTATAGAAATTTTAAATCATGACAACAGCAAATTTACCAAACTTTTACTCAATGACTTGTACTTTATGTCTTCTGTTTAAAAATTTCTTCTGTTGCAAAGATATAGTTACTTTACTATATTTTCTTCAAGTAATCTTACAATTTTATTTTTCACATTTAGGTTTTCAATCTAAGGTTTTTCTTTATGTAGAATGTGGGGAAGGCATCTAATTTTATTTTCATACATGAATCCACTATCCCAACACATGTATTGAATAATAAATCTTTTTTCCATTGATTTGTCCTGCTATCTATAGTAGAATTTTCTAGTTGTTCTTCAATACCCCTTCTCCTCTTTCTTCTATAGTAAAGGAACTTTTAGCTAGAAACACAGGCAACCTTATTAACTACATTTCCCAGTCCTACTTATAGCAGTGTGGCCATGTTCTGGCCAACGAGTCGCTAGTGAAGGCAGTGTTTCACTAGCCCTACTTTCCCATTTCCTTTGAGAAATGTCCCCAAAGCGAGGAGGCCTGCCTTTTCTAGATGTCTATTTCAGGGCCCCTAGAATAACATTAAGACAGTAAGGAAACAGCTCTATACTTTGGAATAGGACCCCTTAGTCTTTTGTGTTTGAAGGTCTAAAGGAAAAAATAAGGAGGAACAGTAATTGGGGCTGTAGGTCCACATGGTGACAAATGCTCAAATTCATCTAGATCTTACATTCTGAACCAGGAAAAGCCTGTGGCAAATGGTCATCATCACGCCAGTGCCCACAGAAGCCAGACATACAACACCGTCCGGAATTTCCCCAGCGGCTGCCATTCTGCACCAACCTGCCACCTAGTGGTCACAGAAGTTGACGCAACATGCTATTGGAGACACCACACGAATCCCATACAGCCACATCCCTTTCTGTGGCGGCAGAGTCAATGTTTATGTGGTAAAACTAAAGAGGGAGAGGAGAGGAGACGAGACACTTCTGTCACAATGTGTCCTAGTCCATTCAGGCGGCTATAACAAAATACCATAAACTGGGTAGCTTATAAACACAGAAATTTATTTCTCACAGTTTTGAAGGATGGGAAGTCCATGAGGCTGCCCTCATGATTTACTTAATCATCCCCCAAAAGCTCCACCTCCTAATACCATCACATTGGCAATTAGGTTTCAGTATGTAAATTGGGGAGGAGTGCAGGGAGGACACAAGCACCATGTGACAATGGCAATATAGTCATTGATAAAATTATGAAAATGTGCTCATAATTTTTTTCTTAGAGATAGGGTCTCGCTCTTGCTCAGGTTGATCTTAAACTCCTGAGCTCAAACGATCTGCCCGCCTTGGCCTCCCAGAGTGCTAGGATTACAGGCCCAATTATTTTTTTAAATGTAATTCTTATACCTGTTATATAATTAGAAATCTACATGAGACGACTGTTTAATGTGACTTCCTTAAACATCAATGAAAGAAACCACCAATAACCTAAGCTTACACCAAAGTTAGATGGTTGGCTCACCCATACAGAATGCTAGGAAGGACACAAAATGAGACCATAGGGATTTCAGGATTACTACCCTGAGCATAAATAACCTTATACTCATCACTGTAGACATCACTATGGACAAAAGAAATTCAGTTTCCCTCAATAAAACATGAAGATAACCTCAACTCAGTGCCAAGCTCAACCTTATGACAAATGTCACCCATCCTAAAATACTTCCACTTATACTTCCTAGAGAACAGATTTTCCAGTACCTGAAACTAGGACTAGGTTCATATTACACAACAGTTTCCATTGTATTTAGACCTTTGTTATGGAAAGGGGTTCCTCTGAAATTCTCAGGGTAGACTTGAGTGATCTCTCAACTTCAGGTATCTCCAGAAGCAGCAGTAGCTATCTGTGGAAGACAGCAAGCCACTAAGCAGATTCTGCAATGGTACTGAGTACAAATATCAGGATCAGGCCTTAAATTTGAAGCCCTGTGTGTGCAAAGCCATCCATGTTGAGATCTTTCATGGACCATTCATAGCTTTACCTCTAGTTTATATGTACTCAAAAAGCATCACTAACCCCAAACTCTATGATGACACTAATCTCTGACTTACAATTAATCAGGGCCGGGCGCGGTGGCTCACGCCTATAATCCTAGCACTCTGGGAGGCCAAGGTAGGACTGTCGCTCAAGGTCAGAGGTTCGAAACCAGCCTAAGCAAGAGCAAGACCCCGTCTCTACTATAAATAGAAAGAAATTAATTGGCCAACTAATATATAGAGAAAAAATTAGCCAGGCATGGTGGTACATGCCTGTAGTCCCAGCTACTCAGGAGGCTGAGGCAGGAGAATCACTTGACCCCAGGAGTCTGAGGTTGCTGTGAGCTAGGCTGACGCCACGGCACTCTAGTCCGAGCAACAGAGTGAGATTCTGTCTAAAAATATATAGAGATATAGATATAGATATATATAAATGAGTTCCAGAGATCTTCTTTATTTTTTTAAAAAAAAACAACCAAAATGTATTTATTTAATATACCTCACAAGGGCTCAACCAGAGACTTAATTTAAAAAACAGAAACAAAATAATAACAACACAGCTCAAGATACAGAGTCCTATACAGAAATCTTAGAAAGGACAGACCATCTAAGAAAAAAAAAGACAACACAGGAGAGTCCGGATAGCCCTGGTCAGGGCTCCTGGCTGGACACCTGCTTTGAGTAGGTTTCCTTCAGGTACTTCTTAAAAGCTGTGGGGTTTTTCCAGAGCTCAGCAGCATGTGTGTTCAAAGGACTATCAGTGTTGGGTTCTCCTAGCAGGCTCTGAATGGGAAGCAGGATGCTCCTGACGTCATATAGGGCAGACCACTTGTCCTTCAGGATGTCCAGGCGGATGTTACCCTGGGTGTCCACACTGGGGTGGTAGCAGGGCGTGAGGAACTTCACCGTGGGTGCGTTGGAAAGGTAACCACTGGGAAACTCTAGGGAGAGCTTATACCTCAGGTCTTCATATACTGTGCCGGCTGCTCCATGGATGGTCCCTACCCATTTGAAAAGGTTGTCTGATTCAGGAAAGGCAGAAATTCCTTTGTCACCGGACATCATGGGGGTCATCAGCTCCTGCTGCAACCTTTTGCCCACGGGGCCGGGGCGGCTCCCCCGCTAGGCTAGGTTCAGGTGGCGGGTTTGTGAGGCCATCCGGGCGACGCTGGCAAGAAGACAGGAACACTGAAAACTCGGCTGCAACTGCCCAGAGATCTTCTTTAAAACATAGTGCCTATAGTTATTAATATTGTAGTGTGCACTTAAAAAGTTAAGAAGGTTAAGTAAGCCAATCACAAGATGAAGCTAAAAAAAAATTAAAAATAATAATAAAAAAAAAAAGTTAAGAAGGTAGGTTTGGCCGGGCGCGGTGGCTCACGCCTGTAATCCTAGCTCTCTGGGAGGCCGAGGCGGTGGATTGCTCGAGGTCAGGAGTTCGAAACCAGCCTGAGCAAGAGCGAGACCCCATCTCTACTATAAATAGAAAGAAATTAATTGGCCAACTAATACATATACAAAAAATTAGCCAGGCATGGTGGCGCATGCCTGTAGTCCCAGCTACTCGGGAGGCTGAGGCAGGAGGATTGCTTGAGCCCAGGAGTTTGAGGTTGCTGTGAGCCAGGCTGCCGCCATGGCACTCACTCTAGCCTGGGCAACAAAGTGAGACTCTGTCTCAAAAAAATAAATAAATAAATAAATAAAAATTAAAAAAAAAGAAGGTAGATTTCAGATTAAGTATTCTCACAACAACAAAAACAAAACTGAAGAGGCATAAGGAAACTTTTGGAGGAGATGGATATGTCTATTACCTTAACTGTGGTGATGGTTTCAGAAGTGTAGGCATATGTCTAAACTCATCAAATTGTATACATTATATGTAGTTGTTTTTTTTTTTGAGACAGAGTCTCGCTTTGTTGCCCAGGCTAGAGTGAGTGCCGTGGCTTCAGCCTAGCTCACAGCAACCTCAAACTCCTGGGCTAAAGCAATCCTCCTGCCTCAGCCTCCCGAGTAGCTGGGACTACAGGCATGCACCACCATGCCCGGCTAATTTATATATATATATATTAGTTAGCCAATTAATTTGTTTCTATTTATAGTAGAGATAGGGGTCTCGCTCTTGCTCAGGCTGGTTTCGAACTCCTGACCTCGAGTAATCCGCCCGCCTCGGCCTCCCAGAGTGCTAGGATAACAGGCATGAGCCACCGTGCCCGGCCCTATATGTAGTTTTTAATATATTAATTATACTTCAGAACAGTGGTTTTTTAAAAATATTCCATTGATTTGGGGCATTCTTTTCTGTTATAAAACAACAATTAGTTTCTGAGCCACTGTATCTTTTATTAGTCAGAAAATATGAATGTTGTCCAGGCACGGCGGCTCACGCCTGTAATCCCAGCACTCTGGGAGGCCGAGGTGGGCGGATCATTTGAGCTCAGGGGTTCGAGACCAGCCTGAGCAAGAGCAAGACCCCGTCTGTACCATAAATAGAAAGAAATTAGCTAGACAACTAAAAATATATAGAAAAAATTAGCCGAACATGATAGTCCATACCTGTAGTCCCGGCTACTCAGGAGGCTTAGGCAGAAGTATTGCTTGAGCCCAGGAGTTTGAGGTTGCTGTGAGCTAGGCTGGCGCCACGGCACTCACTCTAGCCTGGGCAACAGAGTGAGACTCTGTCTCAAAAAAAAAAAAAAAGAAAAGAAAAGAAAATATGAATGTATATGTGGAAAGAATTCTAACCAAAAAGGATGATCAGAACTGGCTGACTCAACACCCTATGGCTTCACATATTAGAAGAACAGGTTTGAACCTTAATCTTCTCATCTGTCTGAGTCATTTAGTTTTGAGTTGCTTTGCATGCACTTCTAGCTCATTTCTCAAGGTCACTCTGTTTCTTGTGCTTCTTGGGTGATTTTCTCAGCTGATTTGCTATCTGTTCCACTGATATTTTATGGTCTTTGCAAAATATGATTTATTTTAAATCCCCTGAGGTTAAAGAGATAAAACTATCACGAGTCTTCTTAAATTTTTCAACATGTTAAAATTTTAAATATCAATCTCTTCCAGGCTTTTCACAGAGGCAATATTACTTATATCTTTTTTTTTTAAATGGCTACTTTCTCATCTCCCCTATAGCAAGTAACTGAAATTGACAAAGGAAAGCCATATAATTTGTAATCAGCAATTGACCACATATTATATATTTATCATTGAAATGACTTCCAAGACTAAGTGAAATTGTGCTCCAAGTTTTAAGATACAAAGGTACAGGAAATACAAGGTATAGGAAATTAAGGGAATTATGAAGAAGTACCATCCTAGGATTTGAATACTAGGAAAGGCAATAATCTGAATTGTAATAGTGGCTCTCACTGACCTTCGGCAGATCACTTCATTCAATTGCCATCTTACTTTCCCTATTTAAAATGCTTATAATAATACTCATGTCTCTTGGATATGTCAAAAGAATTGCCCAATTGTTAAGTTGTAAAGCACTGAGGAAATTCAAACTCTTGCTCTGAAAACAATGAGTGCATGCTATAATATAAACATAAAACTGCACATTTGCCTATCTTATTTTGTTTATATTTTGAACACTGAAGACATTTGACAGTACAGCAACCTAAAGGAAACAGGATATGGAAAATTATGTCCAAACTATCCATTTTTGAAAGTCCTTCCTAAAAACATGATCACTCTTCCTCTGGAAGACATTAATCATATACCAATAGCTCTCTAGAAAACAGAAATTAAAAATATGTCCTGTAACTTCTATAACTATCAGGGAAATATTTTATATTTCCTTTGGATGGTATGAAGAAATATTTCCTTCAAGGTATCTTTCACTTATAAGATCCTAGAAGGCAGAAACCATGCTTATACATCTTGTATATATATCCCCATGGTAACCCAGACCGTGCCTCACATATAATATGGGGCCCCATGTATATTTGCTCTCTCTGCTTGAAGCTGGCAGTGGAAGATAAGTCAAGGTCCCTGCTCTCAAACAATGACTCACACACTATTAAACTGTCTTAAATAACCCTAACACAATGTGCTAAAACAAAGGTATGTTTAATATACATGAGAACACAGAGTATGAGAGGAATTAGCAAGGAATCATTAAAAGGAAGGTGACATTTTAGCCTAAAAAGACAAATAAGAGCTTACCATACACAAAAGGAGCAAACAAGTGGAGGGAACAGCACAAGGAAAACATGATACACATAAGGTTGAATGAGTAGAACAATGTGTGAAGCGCAGAGCAGGAGGTAGCAGTGGTAGAAGATGAGACTGGAAATGTAATGCGGCCATGTTATAAACGCCTTATGTTCTACACCAAAGAATTTGCATTCTATCTCTAGACAAACGATCTCCAAAGTGGGGTGCACTCATCCAAGAGCATATGCGGGCCGGGCGCGGTGGCTCACGCCTGTAATCCTAGCACTCTGGGAGGCCGAGGCGGGAGAATTGCTGGAGGTCAGGAGTTCGAGACCAGCCTGAGCAAGAGCGAGACCCCATCTCTACTATAAATAGAAAGAAATTAATTGGCCAACTAATATATATATAGAAAAAATTAGCCAGGCATGGTGGCGCATGCCTGTAGTCCCAGCTACTTGGGAGGCTCAGGCAGGAGGATCGCTTGAGCCCAGGAGTTTGAGGTTGCTGTGAGCTAGGCTGACACCACAGCACTCACTGTAGCCTGGGCGACAAAGGGAGACTCTGTCTCAAAAATAAAAAGAGCATATGTGAAATGATCCAGGGAAAAAATCAGAACATTTATAGTTAACTTTTCTCATCCTTTTTAATTTTGTAGATGAGTTTTTTATTGATATATAATAGTTATACATATTTTGAGGGTACATGTGATATTTTGGTATAGGCAAGCAATGAGTAACAATTAAATCAGGGTAACAGATGTCCATCACTTCAAACATTTATCTTTTGTGTTAGGAACATTCCAATTTTTGTCTTCTAGCTAATTTGAAAATATACAATAAATTATTGTTAATTATAATCTCCCTACCGGGGAGAGAAACTAGATAAATACTAGAATTTATTCCCTCTAACTGCATTTTTAAAACCATTAACCAACATTTTTTTATCCCTCCATCCCCTCTACCCTTTCCAGCCTCCTATAACTACCATTAACTCTCTCCATTCACTTTTTTAGCTCCCACATATGAGTGAGAACATACAATATTTGTCTTTTTGTGTCTGGCTTATTTCACTCAACATGACCTCCAATTTCATCCCTATTGCTGAAAATGACAGAATTTCATACTCTTCTATGGCTAAATAAAATTCCATTGTGTGTGTATATATATGTCTGTGTGTGTATATATATATATATATATACACACACATCACATTTTCTTTATCCATTCACCCATTGATAGACACTTAGGTTGATTCCATTTCTTGGCTATTGTGTATAATGCTTCAATAAACATGGAAATGCAGATATCTCTTTGATATACTAATTTCCCTTGTTTTTTATACCCAGCAGTGGGATTCCTGGATTATATATTTGTTCTATTTTTAGTTTTTTGGGGAACCTACATACTGTTTGTATAATGGCTATATTAATTCACATTCCCACCAATAGTGTATAAGACTTCCCTTTTCTCTGATTCCTTACCAGCATTTGTTATTTTTTGTCTTTGTGATGATAGCAATTCTAGCTGGGGCAAGATAATATCTCATTATGGCTTTGATTTGCATTACTCAGATGATTTAGTGATATCGAGCATTTTTTTCATATACCTGTTGGCCTTCTGTATGTCTTCTTTAAAGAAATGTCTATGCAGGTCTTTTGCCCACTTTTTACCTAGATTTTTGGGTTTTTTGCTATTGAGTTGTTTGAGTTCTTTGCATATTCTGGTTATTAATCTGTTGTTGATAGATAGTTTGTAGTTCATCCTTTTTAAGTCCTAAGTGTTTGTATTGTGTGTATGTATGTGAGAGAGAAAAAGTGTTTGTAGTGTGTATATGTATGAGAGAGAGAAAAAGAGAGAAAGAAAAAATATATATATTTATAAAGAAATATATATACATGTTGTGTTGTTGGGGCTGAAAAACCAATACTGCAGGCTGAGCTCGGTGGCTCATGCCTGTAATCCTACTCTCTGGGAGGCCAAGGCGGGTGGATCGTTTGAGCTCAGGAGTTCCAGAACAGCCTGAGCAAGAGGGAGACCCCGTCTCTACTATAAATAGAAATAAATTAGCTAGATAACTAAAAGTATATATAGAAAAAAATAGCCGGGCATAGTGGTGCATGCCTGTAGTCCCAGTTACTCAGGAGGCTGAGACAGGAGGATTGCTTGAGCTCAGGAGTTTGAGGTTGCTGTGAGCTAGGCTGATGCCATGGCACTCTAGCCTGGGAAAGAGAGAGAGAGAGAGAGAGAGAGAGAGAGAGAGAGAGCGAGCTCAGTGCAAGGACCCGTGTTAGGAACTGCTCAGCTTGCAAAGATAAATAAGACTTGGTCCCAGCTCTTAGAAACCTACAGTCATAAAAGGAAACTAAAACAGTTAAACAGGCCAGGCGCAGTAGCTCACGCCTATAATCCTAGCACTCTGGGACGCCGAAGCGGGCAGATTGCTCAAGGTCAGGAGTTCGAAACACCCTGAGTAAGAGGGAGACCCTGTCTCTACCATAAATAGAAAGAAATTAATTGGCCAACTAATATATATATAGAAAAAATTAGCCAAGCATGGTGGCACATGCCTGTAGTCCCAGCTACTCAGGAGGCTGAGACAGGAGGATTGCTTGAGCCCAGGAGTTTGAGGTTGCTGTGAGCTAGGCTGACACCACAGCACTCATTCTAGCCTGGGCAACAAAAAAAAAACAGTTAAACAAACAACTACTAACTACAAAATTCCATTTAGAATGTGACATGTATCTTAAAAGAGATACAATGAAAATCAAATGGGAGCTCCTAAGATGGGCAAAGTCATTTTGCAAAGCAAATTTAACCCAAGAAAATGCTAATAGCTAACACAAACACATGCGGAAACTTACTACTCACCAGGTACCGTACTGTGATTTACATGCATTATCATATTTGATTATTTAATCCTTAAAACATCCCTATGAGGTTGTTTCTATCACTATCTTCATTTTACAAAAAAGGAAAACAGCTAGAGGCTTTTGAACTAGGCACTCTGCCCAAAAGATGCTCCTTTCCCTTCCAAAGACAGGACAGGGGAGGTAGGAAGGTCAGCCGTCACGTGCTATGCTGCTCCATGCGGTTATTGGCTATTGAGCACTTGAAATATGGACAGTCCTAAGGGAGATGTGCTGTAAGTACAAAATACACATTGGGGGTTTCAAAGATTTATTAATAGTACCAGAAAAAAGTATATCTCATTAATAACTTTATATTGATTACATGTACATGTTGTACTGATACATTGGGTTAAATAACATATATTATAAAATTAATTTCAATAATTTTTTTAAGTCAAATTAATTTCATCTGTTATTTTACATTATATTTCTACTGAACAGTGCTGGTCTAGAGTATTGGTGAAGGAAAGAATTGCCAACTGAAAAATAATCAAATAGCATCAATAACAATCTTCTATGGTTGTAAGCAATCAGGAAGTAAATGGCAGGGGAAAAAAAAGGAACATGGTGTCATCAAACACATTTTTTTTTTGAGACAGAGTCTCACTGTGTTTGCCCTGGCTAGAGTGTCATGGCATTAGCCTAGCTCACAGCAACCTCAAACTCCTGGCCTTAAGCAACCCTGCTGCCTCAGCCTCCTGAGTAGCCTGAATAGCTGGGACTACAGGCATGCGCCACCATGCCCGGCTAATTTTTTCTATATATATTAGTTGGCCAATTGATTTCTTTCTATTTATAATAGAGACAGGGTCTTGCTCTTGGTCAGGCTGGTTTCGAACTCCTGACCTTGAACGATCTGCCTGCCTCGGCCTCCCAGAGTGCTAGGATTATAGGCGTGAGCCACTTCGCCCGGCCTCATCAAAGAATCAAAGACTTTTTAAAAAATCCTTCCCTACATCCTCCTGGTTAAGAATAATTAACTAATTAATTAAAAATAAAAATCCTCTTGGGAAGATTACAAAACAAAAACAAAATGCTGCTTTCTCACATTGGAAAAAAAATAAATTTAAAATAAAATTTAAAAATTAACAAAAAATATAAAACAAAACAACAAAAGTTCCCCCTCTAGGCATAGAATTAATGACACACTAGTAGGAAGTGCACCCAGTGCCCAGGTCTAATTTTCTAATATCATTCTCCTTGTAGAAATGTAAGGGACAGAGAACATACAAGATGAGCCTGAAACATCTTATTGCACCAGAAAGTAAGGTAGTGCTCAAAAAACACAACAAGGACATGTGAAAGAGACACAGAAGACACAACTGACAGAGCTCCCAGTCACCAAAACTGGAACAATTTGAGCAAGAAAAAAAAAAAAACAAACATAGTGTTGCATTATACCCCAAAGTATAAAATAAATAATCATGACTTCATACTAATATAAATCAATGAGTTAGGCCAGGCACAGTGGGCTCATGCCTATAACCCTAACTAGCACTTTGGGAGGAGGGCAAGGCAGAAGGATCACCGGAGGCCAGAAGTTCAAGACCAGCCTGAAAAACATACTGAGACTCCATCTCTACAAAAAATAAAAAAATTACCCCAGCATAGTGGCTTGCCCCTGTAGTTCCAGTTTCTTGGGCAGCTGAGGCAGGAGGATCACTTAAGCCCAGGAGTTTGAGGTTGTAGTAAACCATGACTGTGCCACTGCACTCTAGCCTAAGGGACAGAGTGCAACCTTGTCTCAAAAAATAATAATAATAAATAATTGAGTAAATAGGTGGGGCAGGGGAAAAATAATTGAGTAAATAAATGAGGGAGAATGGACAAATCTCCCATATAAAAGAATTCTGGGCTGTAATCCTAGCACTCTGGGAGGCAGAGGCAGGAGGATCGCTCAAGGTCAGGACTTCAAGACCAGCCTGAGCAAGAGCGAGACCCCTGTCTCTACTAAAAAAAAAATAAAGAAATTAATTGGCCAACTAAAAATATAGAAAAAAAAATTAGCGGGGCATGGTGGCACATGCCTGTAGTCCCAGCTACTCGGGAGGCTGAGGCAGAAGCATTGCTTGAGCCCAGGAGTTTGAGGTTGCTGTGAGCTAGGCTGACGCTGATACCACAGCACTCTAGCCTGGGTAACGAAGTAAGACTCTGTCTCAAAAAGAAAAAAAGAATTCTGCCCCTCAAACTGGTGGAGTATACATAATTCCCCCTCCCTTAAGTGAAGAATATACATACTAACTTCCTTCCAAAGAAAAAAGTATGGAAAGGGAGAAAAATAGAGTAACTTTACAGGGCAAAAACACCTGACAAACACTACCTCAGGCATGTGATGTGATGAAGCTTATCATTACCAGTGATAATGATCAGTGATAAGGTATGTTGACAGCACATTCCCTTGAAATTATACCGTGAGAATGGCATTTTACCCTTTTGATCTCCCCTTAAAAATCCATAACCCCAGTCTAATTATAAGAAAAACACCAGACAAACCCTAATTGAGAGATTTTCTATAAAACTCACTGGTACTCTACAAAACTGTCAAAGTCAGCAAAAAACAAGGAAAGTCTGACCTATCCTTATGAAATGTAATGTGGCGTCATGGATGGATCCTGAGACGGAAAGAGAACATTAAGTAAAAACTAAACAAATACAAATTAAGTGTGAATTTCAGTTAATAATAATCAACTAATATTAGCTCATTAGTTGTGCCAAAGATATCATAATAGAAGATCTTAACAGGTCAAACTAGGCAAAAGGTACAAAGAATTTACTATGCTATCTTTCCTACTTTTCTGTAAACCTAAAACTTCTCAAATAAAAACTGCATTTTTAGGCTGGGTGCGGTCATTCATGCCCATAATCCTAGCACTCTGGGAGGTCGAGGTGGTGGATCATTTGAGCTCAGGAGTTTGAGACCAGCCTGAGCAAGAGCGAGACTCCCTCTCTACTAAAAAAAAATTTAAAGAAATTAGCTAGATAACTACAAATATATAGAAAAAAAAGTTAGCTGGGCACGGTGGCACATGCCTGTAGTCCCAACTACTCGGGAGGCTGAGGCAGGAGGATCGCTTGAGCCCAGGAGTTTGAGGTTGCTGTGAGCTAGGCTGACGCCATAGTACTGTAGTTAGGGCAACAGAGTGAGACTCTGTCTCAAAAAAAACAAATTGTATTTTTTTTTTTTTTTTTTTTTTTTTTGGAGATAGAGTCTCGTTTTGTTGCCCAAGCTAGAGTGAGTGCCGTGGCATCAGCCTAGCTCACAGGAACCTGAAACTCCTGGGCTCAATCAATCCTCCTGCCTCAGCTTCCCCAGTAGGTGGGACTTCAGGCATGTGCCACCACGCCTGGCTAATTTTTTCTATATGTATTAGTTGGCCAATTAATTTCTTTCTATTTTTAGTAGAGACAGGGTCTCACTCTCCCCCCACTACCAACAGACTGAATGGACCCCATTCTTGGGCAAGGGGTTTCCCTAAAACTGAGTTGCTAGCCATGAGAAGGTCAGACACGCCTCATCATGCTCCCCTTTCTTCTTGTAGTTATCCTGTGTATCTCATTAACAAGTGTAAGGTTATGCAAGACAAACCTTCAGGTCCTCAATATACATAATAAAATCACTTGAGTCAGGGTATATGTCCAGAGCCTTGTCTCTGATTAACAGACTTTTATCTTAACACATTAACTGCCACGAGCCCCTGACTTACACATCTCTATATCTTGGGAGCCCAGAAAACTATTTTTCAAGTTGCATATAACTCATGCACAGAAAACAATAAAATATAACAAATTTTTCATTAAATTAGAAAGGATCCTTTTGTTTTTGACATTTTTATTCTATTTTTATAATAAAACACCATGGCCACAAGGAAAAAATATATTTTCTAGTGTGGCAATGTATTAACTTAAAACATTCCAAGCCTTTAGACAAAGCTTTATTTCTTTAACCAATTAGTAATCAAAGAGTCTTTAAACCCTTCTATAACCTGTATGCCCCCACTTTGAGATGTCCCACCTTTTCAGGCCAAATCAATGGACGCCTTCCATGTATTGATTTAAGTCTTTACCTGTAATTCCTGTCTCCCTGAAATGTATAAAACCAAACTGTGGCCAGGCGCGGTGGCTCACGCCTGTAATCTTAGCACTCTGGGAGGCCGAGGAGGGCGGATTGCTCAAGGTCGGGAGTTCGAAACCAGCCTGAGCGAGACCCTGTCTCTACTAAAAATAGAAAGAAATTAATTGACCAACTAAAAGTATATATACAAAAAATTAGCCAGGCATGGTGGTCCATGCCTGTAGTCCCAGCTACTCGGGAGGCTGAGGCAGGAGGATCGCTTGAGCCCAGGAGTTTGAGGTTGCTGTGAGCTAGGCTGACGCCACAGCACTCACTCTAGCCTGGGCAACAAAAGTGAGACTCTGTCTCAAAAAGAAAAAAAAAAAACCATGGCCCAACCACAGCAAGTCTACTTCCTCAAGGCTTCTTGAGCGTAGCTCTAAGCCATGTTTCTCAAATTTGGCTCAGAATAAACCTCTTTAAATTATTTTACAGAGGCCAGCCTGGTGGCTCATGACTATAATCCTAGCACTCTAGGAGGCAGGAAAATCGCTTCAGCTCCAGAGTCTAAGACCAGCCTGAGCAAGACTGAGACCCCAGACCTCTATTTTTTTTACTAAAAAAAAAAAAAGAAAAGAAACAAAATTAGCCAGGCAAGTAAAATCAGAAAAAATTAGCCAGGCATGGTGACACATGTCTGCAGTCCCAGCTTCTAGGGGGGTGCTGAGGCAGAAGGATTGTTTGAGCTCAAGAGTTTGAAGTTGCTGTGAGCTAGGCTGACCCTATGGCACTCTAGCCTGGGCAACAAGGGGAGACTCTGTCTCAAAAATAAATAAATAAATAAATCATTTTACAGAGTTTAGCTTCTTTTTCGTGGACATCCTTATAACCTTGCTGTTCCTCTGTAACTTCTACAACCTTAGTCTTTTGGGTGCTTGTTAGCAATACAGAATCTCAGGCCCATCCCAAATGTATTAGGCTTCTAATACAGAACCAATAGGAGATAAGAGACAGAGATAGTTGAAGGGAGGGGGGAGAGGGAGGTAGGGAAGAGGGGAGAGAGGAGAGAGATTATAGGGTTGTGGCTCACACAATATAGGCCAGAGGACTCCAAACACGGAGCTAGTCTTTTGTTCTTTCGATTGAATGAGGCCAACACACATTATGGAGGAAAACCAGCGTTACTCAAAGCTCACTTAACGTCATCCAAAAACACCCTTCACGTAGATACATGAAATTAACCATCACACCCGACCTGCCAAATCTGGATCTACATTTTAAAAGGACCTGCCAGGTGATTGTGAGCATAATCAAGTTTGGGTGGCATTTTTCCACAACCCTCTGGGAGTTTAAAATCTGCATGGTAATTTCAGTAACTCAGAAACAAGGCTTGATTTTGTTGTTTTAACTTGAAAACTTCCCCAGTATTTACTGACCTGGAGGTCGGGGATGCCTTCAGAAATCCTCACCGTCCTTGCTGGGCAAAGGACCCTCCCCTTCATTCCTGCGTGGACCTTGCCAAGCCTCTTGCCTGGTTTACTGAATTATCGGCTCGAGTTTTCCCTGTCTACCCGAACTCCCCGAGAGCACCCCCACATCTTACTTTCTATCTCCCCAGAGATGGCCTATGCTACCCATGACAGACAGCTGCTGAATGCACTCGGTCCTGCCAGCGGCTCCAGCTCTGCCCTGCCAAGGCCAGTTTCCCGGTTTCTTAATTTTCCTAGTTACACTTTCTCAGAGTCAGCAAATGCTGGCACAATCTGTCGGAATTAAACCTGCAGGGGGGATATAACACACTCACGCACGTCGGAGGGCTCTACAGCTGGAACCATATGAAACTGCCCATACTGGATTACTTTTACTTATAAAATCGACAATTTCATGGGGCACAACATAAATATATTCTCCTTTACTGTTTTTCCACCTCAAGAGCTCTTGCGGGGACAAGGTGCCGTCACGGGGTAGTAGACTGAACAAAGGTTGCTAACAGTCGTGGCGATTTACTGCTGACGACCGGACGTCAAATGCACGCCATCCGCCTTCCTACTTCGACCGAAGCCCTCCCCGTGGTTAGGCAAGATCCAGTCCCCACCGCTCGCCGCCAGGCTGCAGCTCATCCTCGCTCCCGGAGGGGCGGCCCCTGCGCCTCCCAAGGGGGCAGAGTTCCGAGAACCGCGCGCCAGGCGAGCGCACAGCGGCGGGCAGGGCCGGGTCTCCCGGAAGTGCGCCGCGCCCCGCCGACCCGGCCACGGCTGCCCGCACCTAAGATGGCGGCGGGGGCGGGGCCGCAGCGACACGACGTGGCCGGGGCGGTGCCAAGCCGGGGGCGGTACCTGCGGGCGCCCCCGCCCGCCCAGCCCCTCCGGCTTGGCACAGGGGCTGCGGCACTGGAGGCCGGGCGCTCCTCTTAGCCGGACCGCGAGCGCACCTGCTCCCCGTGGGCGTCATGAGGTCCCCGGCCGTGAACGATGGCGAGGAGGGCACAGACAGCACGCCCCTTCTGCAGGGCGCCCCGCGGGCCGAAGCCGGTAAGCGGCCGGGCCGTCGAGGGGCTGCGGTCGGGCGCCGGTCCTGGGGCGAGCGTGGCCGGGCTAGCCGCATCTTGGGCTGGTGGGGCTGGAGCCACCGGGGGACTCGAGGAAGGGGAGCCCATTCAGGGCCCCACTCAGGCTCTGCCCGCCTCGGAGCCCAGAAGCCCACGGGACCCCGGGGGGCGGGCGGGGACTGCGAGGGCGAGGGCGGGCGGGGGACTCGGGCGGGGCCTCGGCAGGTGCAGCCCCGCGGGGCCGGGCTCGCGGTGGTTTTCGGTAGTGCTGGGCTGGGGACCCCGCGAAAGAGGGAACTGGGAGAGAGCCTTCAAATCAGTGGGCAGAGCGCGGGGCGGAGGACCCCAGTGTAAGAGCGAACTGGGGGAGAGGTCTGCAAATCAGTGGGTCTAGGGCCAGGTGGAGCTGCTAGCTCTCCTTCCCTGTCGCCGCCAGGTCTCTGCAACTGCATATCCGTCGGCATGTGATCTGGCCGCTCCTAGGGCGGGGAGGGGAGACAAAAAAAAGACTGGGGTTAACATTTGTGAGTATGCGGAGGGCAATTATTGCACAATAGCCCAGGGAACATCTTGACATTGTCCAGTAAGAGACTAAAATATTGCAGACATTTCATTTTTTACCCCGTCTAGCAGTCCACAGTTTTAGTTAGGTAACAGTTCTGTTATCCTCGAGATAGGATATCTAAAGAGCCCTAAGGCAATTTGCCAAAGGTATTGCAACAAATCGAAAAGGAGGTACTTCTCAAAGCATCTCCCCTGAATTTGGGGAAATTAAAACATTTTATTTTGATATTTTTGTAACATAACTTTTTTAAAAGTGATGAAAATTAAATAACAAATTAGTTTCCATGTACTCTATAGTTTCAAAGATGTGTGCATGAGAGTCGAAATGGAAATTTGACTTTTGCTGACCGAGTACATTAATAGTTTTCTGTGTTGTCTTTGTTTTTTGTTTTTAATGCTACCAGATGGTGGCAGTAGAGGTAGCAACATGATAGCTCCATGCAGCAGCTGGGAGTTTATTTTAGTCAACTCTCAATGCACCAAATACTGTACCATGGTGATGTTTTACCTGGAAGTTGTACTTATTTTCATAAACTAATATTTTTCTGTGGCATTTACAGTTAGAATTTTATAATATTTCTCTGTAAAATAATATAACAAATGCCATAATATATTCCCTAGAAATTACTATATTCTGTTGCAACTGGAAAATATGTATATATAATCAAAATTTAACTCAAATGTTAAAAACATTGTCTGGAAAATACACATTAAAACCTCAACGAGCCATTTTGCACCCCTTAGAATGGCTAAAACCAAAAAGACTGTGAACACCAAATGCAGGGATATGAAATAACTAGAACTCTACTACATTGCTAATAACAGTGTAGAATGGTACATCTACTTTGGAAAACTATTGAACTGTTTCTTTAAAGTTAAACATACATCATCATATGACCACACAATGTTTATGGCAGCTTTGTTCGTAATAGTGAAAAACAACAAACAACCTAGGTAGCCATCCATTGGTGAATGATAAATTGTGATATATCTGTACAATGGAATGAACAGGAACAAACTGCTGATACTCATAACAACATGGATAATTCTCAAAAACATGCTGAACAAAAGGAGCCACCATATTAATGTATGAGTCCATGAATATGAAGTTCTAGAAAAAGCAAAACAAATACTATATATGGTAACAGAAAGCAGTTCAGTGATTGCCTGGAAGGTGTAGGCAGGAGGGAATGGACTGAAGAGAGGCACTAGCGTGCTTTTCGGGGTGACAGAAAAGTTCTACATCTTGATCTTTGATTGGGATGGACAAGTTAATTGAAAAAGGAGAAAATTAGCTCATAGCATCACTTCTATAAACAATCCCTGCCTGGTTTATAAGTTGAGTGTATAGATCTTTGGTATTAGCCCTGTTCTTCCTGGCTTGATGAGGCTGCCTTCATTATAGCAATTTCCTTTCTTATTTTTACTGTTTGCATACTCACTGGAGAGCAAGTGAGGTAGAAATAGTAGGAACACATTATTTTTGATATTAAATTATAAAGGTTTTACAAAGAAGGAGCCTACAGTTATAGGGTATTGCATTAGTCAACAATATTTTAAATTAAGCCATGTGTCTGAGGTGTAGTGAGCAGGACAAGACAGGAGAAAAGAGGTGGAAAAAACAATTATGAGTATAACAACTTTATAGAAGACTCCAGGGGTTACCTCATTTACCTCTCAGCAATGCCCCTATCCCAGCTTTAGTAATAGTTATATACGATGTGTGGTCTAATAAGGGAAACAAAATGACCTTTTTTTTTTTTTTTTTTTGAGACAGAGTCTCATTCTGTTGCCCAGGCTAGAGTGCCATGGTGTCAGCCTAGCTCACAGCAACCTCAAACTCCTGGGCTCAAGCAATCCTTTTGCCTCAGCCTCCCGAGTAGCTGGGACTACAGGCATGCGCCACCATGCCCGGCTAATTTTTCATATATATATATTTTTAGTTGGCCAATTAATTTCTTTCTATTTTTAGTAGAGACAGGGTCTCGCACTTGCTCATGCTGGTTTCAAACTCCTGACCTTGAGCAATCCACCTGCCTCGGCCTCCCAGAGTGCTAGAATTACAGGCGTGAGCCACCACGCCTGGCTATAAGATGACCCTTAGATATATGTTTTAAAGATGAAATTATGTTTTATGTATTTAGTTTGCATGTTTAAGAAGATATGAGTAGGTGCTTAAAAAAAAAAAAAAGACTTTCCATCAGAATTATTTTTTAAAAGTTTTGGTTTTAGCCACCCTTAAAACTTCCCTTTCCATATGTTTAGATGCATTTTATTTACCTTTTATGTTTGTTTCTGGAACAAACCAGTGTGAAATTAGCTGTACCTTATCTACGCCTAAGTAAATAGTTTTGTTTTTCAGGAGAGAAAGGCTGGTAAAATGTCATAGTCATAAAATTTTACAGCAGTAAAAAGACCTCGAAGACTACCATCTAGTGGAGTGTCACTTATATGCAGGCCACTGAGGGCCATAGGTGTTAACTAAGTTGTGGAAGATTGTATTAATACATAACGGTATTATTAAGGTCTGGCCTCAGGGTTGTCCTGGATTTTAGTCCTATCCTCCTTCCTTGACACACAACATTGCCACATTTGTCTTATAGTCACATAATTTCTACTTACAAAATGCTTTATCGTTTTTCCTTGATCCTTCACAAATTTTTAAGTTTCCCACCCCACCTGGAATAAAAAAGAACATGGTTTTAAATTATGTATGCACAGTGCTTCTTTATTAAGAGAGCTAAAGTTAAAATATATTTCTTTAGTGTTAAGAATTAATACTTCTCGGCCAGGCGCGGTGGCTCATGCCTGTAATCCTAGCTCTCTGGGAGGCCAAGGCGGGCGGATTGCTCGAGGTCAGGAGTTCGAAACCAGCCTGAGCAAGAGCGAGACCCCATCTCTACTATAAATAGAAAGAAATTAATTGGCCAAATAATATATATAGAAAAAAAAAAATTAGCCGGGCATGGTGGCACATGCCTGTAGTCCCAGCCACTTGGGAGGCTGAGGCAGAAGGATTGCTTGAGCCTAGGAGTTTGAGGTTGCTGTGAGCTAGGCTGACGCCATGGCACTCATTCTAGCCTAGGCAACAAAGCGAGACTCTGTCTCAAAACAAAAAAGAATTAATACTTCTCAGTTCGGTATGATTTGACAGAATTCTTAGCAACCCAACTGTGGTTTTCCTCTCAAGCTTTTGCTTTCATGGGAGAGGATGGCTTATGCTTACGAACAACAGGACGTCTGTAGGTTTTTCTGCCTAATTCGGTAGGAGGAAGTGAGAAAATTAGGTGAAGAAGAGCAAAAGTTTCTGCTCCCACACATAAAAATTCTGCATGCACCACACTTCCCAATTATTGAAAGTTTACTTTTGTATAAATGCAATCGCTTTTGTATTTGATTAATTGGATTTTCAAAATACACTCGTACCACGTGCTTATTCAGGTTAGGACAAATCAGTTTTAGGGCTTCTAAGACACTTCTTTGTGTTTGAAGAAAGAGCATAGATCTGGAGGAGTGACTAATTACTAATTGTCAATCACAGCTCCGCTAACTAGCTGTGTGAGCTTTAGCATGTTACCTAACCTCTCTGTGCTTCCCTCGTGTCTAAATCGGAGAAAATAATATACTTAATTATAGGGTTATTGTGAAGATTAAATGAGCTAATGGAAAATACTCAGAATAGAGTCTGGCATATAGTGTTAGTTGCTATTATTATCATTTTCATTAGCAGCAGCAGCAAAGAAGACCATTTTGAGTTTGCATTCCTCAGAAAAGCTAGGCATGGAAAAATGAAGGCCCTATTCTTCATTGTCCCACTCTATCGGAACCTGTGATTTTCTATAATTCCTGTTGCTTTGTTTTCATTGATTTTTTTTCCCTCTTCTGTGGGGGTGGAGGATTTACATTAAATTTCAGATAATAACCATTGAGTTTCACAAAGATGCTTAGTGTGTGAAGGTAGTCAAATATGAGGTATGGGGTGCTGGTAGAGAGTGACTATATTACAAAATGAAGGAAAATGGCCTTGGGTCACATTGCGATAATCAGTTTTGATATTGAAATAACTGGGTCCATTTTAATGAAATCTGGTGTTTTCATATACCACATACGTGAGTATTAATTTGGGAGCTAGAAATAAGTATATATCAGGAATTAATTGCTGATAGGTAGGGTTGGACTAGTTGAATATTACTTCATGCTCCCACTCTCTTTAACACCTTACTTTTCCCAAATCCCAGTTTCCCACAAATGAGAAATAACCTCAATTCTTAAGAAATAACCTTATTTCCTAATATCTAGAAAAAGCAATAATAATAATAACAACAAATCACAGTTACTAGGTACTAAGCATAATTCTAAGTATTTTACATGTACTAAATCAGTTAATCAAAAAAATAACCTTGATACAGGCAAAACACTTGGACTGATACCTAGCACATAGTAAGTCCTCAATAAAAATTAGCCATTATTTTATGTTTTTAAATTCAGTACCCAGGCCGGGCGAGGTGGCTCACACCTGTAATCCTAGCACTCTGGGAGGCCTAGGCGGGAGGATCGCTCAAGGTCAGGAGTTCGAAACCAGCCTGAGCAAGAGTGAGAACTTGTCTTTACTAAAAATAGAAAGAAATTAATTGGCCAACTAAAAATACATAGAAAAAATTAGCCGGGCATGGTGGCGCGTGCCTGTAATCCCAGCTACTCGGGAGGCTGAGGCAGCAGGATTGCTTGAGCCCAGGAGTTTGAGGTTGCTGTGAGCTAGGCTGACGCCACAGCACTCTAGCCTGGGCAACAGAGTGAGACTCTGTATGTATGTATGTATGAATGAATGAATAAATAAATTTCAGTACCCACTGTCCTACTCAGTAATGTTAGTTCTTAGAGTTACTACAGTACGTACATATCCAGCCACCTTTGATCATTTAGAATTTCTTTCTCTCCATGTCTTATCTTCCTCATCTTCATACTTCTGTACACACTGCTGCCTTTGCTCAGATTGCTCTTCCTCCTCTGTCCTATCTGGTGACTTCCTGATCGTTATTGAAGACTCAGTCAAATATTCCTTTTCTTGTAAAGGTTTGTGTTTGGAAAAAATTTTTTACAAAAAAAATTTTTTAAGTAATTTTTTATTCTCAATTTTAAGAATTAAAAATTAAAAATATATAAATATAAAATATTCCTTCTCCAAGAGGCCTTCCCTGACTGCACGCAGATTAAAGTGCCCCCTCTGTCCCTTGTTGCATCGTACTTTATCTTACTGGTATAACTTTCTCTAGGGTGAAGAGGAGAGGAACTCATGTTTATTGAGTGCCTGCTATATAGTTCTGCTGAGTGTGCTACAGTAGTTAATTTACTCTCCACACAGCCCAGTGAGATACACAGTGGTCTTCTCATTTTAGAGCTGGGAAAGCTGAAAATGAAAACTATAAGTCAATTCTACAAAGACATACAGCCAGTGAAAATCAGAACTGAAATTTACTCCCAAGTCCCACTCTAAATGAGTCTGTGTTCTTTCAGTTATACCGACCCCCATTGGTAAGTTTAAAACACATTTTAGGGCCGGGCGCTGTGGCTCACGCCTGTAATCCTAGCTCTTGGGAGGCCGAGGCGGGCAGATTGCTCAAGGTCAGGAGTTCAAAACCAGCCTGAGCAAGAGCGAGACCCCGTCTCTACTATAAAATAGAAAGAAATTAATTGGCCAACTAATATATATATATATAAAAAAAAAAAAAAATTAGCCGGGCATGGTGGCGCATGCCTGTAGTCCCAGCTACCCGGGAGGCTGAGGCAGAAGGATCACTCGAGCCCAGGAGTTTGAGGTTGCTGTGAGCTAGGCTGACGCCACGGCACTCACTCTAGCCTGGGCAACAAAGCGAGACTCTGTCTCAAAAAAAAATAAAAATAAAAAAATAAAACACATTTTAGGCCGGGTGTGGTGGCTCACACCTGTAATCCTAGCACTCTGGGAGGCTGAGGTCAGGAGTTTGAAACCAGCCTGAGCCAAGAGTGAGACCCCGTCTCTACTATAAATAGAAAGAAATTAATTGGCCAACTAGAAATATATAGAAAAAATTAGCCGGGCATGGTGGCACGTGCCTGTAGTCCCAACAACTCAGGAGGCTGAGGCAGAAGGATTGCTTGAGCCCAGGAGATTGAGGTTGCTGTGAGCTAGGCTGATGCCACGGCACTCTAGCCTGGGCAACAGAGCCAGACTCTGTCTCAAAAAAAAAATATATATATATATATATGTATAATATATATATATTATATTAAAAATATATATATTAGCTTTATATATTTATTAGCATCAAAGCTAATAAATTTATTAGCTTTGATGTTAGCTCAATGAAAATACCACGATTTCTGAGGAGGGGAAAAACAAGCACATCTATATAATGTTAATATGTCATTACCAAATAAAAGCACATGTATTTTCATATGTACATATTTAATTTTAATTTGCCATTGCCTAATGAAATACATGTTCATATCTTTAAACAGGTATTTATCAAACACTCAGTATTTACCAAATTTAAAATGTGCAGACTCTGGATTAGCCAATTTTTCTTTGTCACTAAGCGGCTGATCACCCTTAGTCAGCTTTCTGGATTCCCATCCCTCTCCAATTCTGCAACTCAGTAAAAAAAGAAAAAAGAGAAATTACTTGCATAAGCCTACAGTTAGAGTAAAAAATAGATCAAACTCCTCCTCTCACATGATCCATCTTTCATTGGTTCCTCCAACCTAGTCTGCCTTCCTTATTTTTTTTTTCAATCATTGTGGTGCATTCATTTATTCCCTATTTGCTGTGGGCCTTCTAGGCATGATAGCTACTGAGCAACTGTCACAGATGCTACCACTGTCACAGATTCTGCAAATTTGCTTCTAGAGTCCTAAATACATTTAGTTTAGAATAGCCTTAAATATTAATCATGGCTTCTGACTCAAACCCAGCTGCTGAGGATATGCTTCAAGGTAAGAAATTTATCAAGAGAAGTTAATGCCCTACTCTTGGCAGTAAATTTTTTTTGCAACAAGATGACTACTGACTCACAGTCGGTAGTGCACATGCTATGTCATTGTAAGTACTCAGGTACTTACTGACCTATGTTTTAGATAATTGTTCAGGAATTGATAACATTAAACTCCCTTACCTGTTTTTCTTAGGCTATATCTTTATGATAGGGATTAGGGGTTCAGTTTGACTCTGGCATGGAGATTTTTCTGAGCAAAGTTGATGAAACTTTTACCTGAGTGTTTTAATGAATTGGGGTTTTTTTGTTTTGTTTTGTTTTGTTTCTATTTCATCATATTACGGGGGTATAAGTATCATTAAGGTTACATATATTGCCCTTGCCACCTCCCCCCCCCATTAATGAATTGTTTTACAATTCATGCTCTCATGTATTAAATTTGCATGAAAATTAGATACAGGGAACAAATTCTCTTTGACAAATATTTTTAGATTTGCTTAATCTGAGAATATTCTTAGGAAACTATGATTATTGATTTATGTATAAGCTTCTAAAAAGTAACCTTTTCCATCATTTAGACAATATCATCTAATCTGTTCTTTTAATTAAAGTTTTCCCCCAATCTTTATTTCAGCTCCAGTGTGCTGCTCTGCTCGTTACAATTTAGCAATTTTGGCGTTTTGGGGTTTCTTCGTTGTCTATGCATTACGTGTGAATCTGAGTGTTGCATTAGTGGATATGGTAGATTCAAATACAACTTTAGCAGATAATAGAACTTCCAAGGAGTGTCCAGAGCATTCTGCTCCCATAAAGGTTCTTCATAATCAAACGGTAGGTGTTATTTTTTAAGCAAACAGTCTTAATTAATCCTAAAATATTCCAATGAAAAATATTAAAAGGTCTTTTTTTTTTTTTTTTTTTTTTGGAGCTCATGTAGTTTGACAAAAGGTCTTTCTTCATCCTACAGAAACCACAAACACTTTCTTTACATATACTCTGAATCACTTTCTTTTTGTTTCCCGGGGAACTGGTTTGACAATAACCTGTAACTGTAGCTACTACCACTATACTTGGTCTGTTTGAAAAGTAGTTCTTTAGTTCCCTCTATAATATACCATTCTTGAAGAGAATTTGAAAAACACATTTTATGTCTCAGAAAACTAGATTGTTTCAAATGTTTCTAGATAGTTTTTATAGTACTATTATTTAATAGCTATTTCACTTATATGGTTACTGTTGTAGGAGAGTTTATATAATCTCAGCTGCAGGATGAAAAATAAAAGCTGGCTAATTTCTTAGGACATTCTTTTCCAAATTTATACATGTCTAACCTAAGCTACTTAAGTCATTTTGCCTGCCTCATGTTATAGTGGAAGTGTGATAAATGTCCGTTCATCATCTCTTTAGAATTAAGTTTTATGCCCTTTAAATATTTTACTTTGCTTATCACACAAGGAAACAGTATAGGGAGAAAAGGTTCGTATTCTTTTTGTGAGTATATTTTCATCCATTTTCAGTGCTCATGAAGGCACTAGGTCATACTTGGGCGAATCTTTTCTGCCATTTACAAACAGGAACTTTCAAGCAGGGAAGAGAAACGGTTTCTCCCCAAGTGAAATAATGATTTATTAAAAATCTTTATATTCTAAGACATTGGTAGAAATGGTGGAAGAGAAAAAAAAATCTTTATATTTGACTTTAATAATGTCACTGAATAACATATTTGGATACACACTCCCCACTTTCCTTACTCCAACCTATGACCTTCAGGGGAAGTACTGCTGGACCATACATAAAGTCCTAGAATTCTACAGATGAACTACAAATTGGTACCCTAAACAAGGATAATTAGGACTAGGAACTTGCTTTGTACCTTTTCCTTTGTTGACCTAGCTACTTATCTTCATCTGCCTTATGTCCACAGTAAAAAGAAATCTTGGAATGGTTCTTGACATGTTGGCTTGGTTATACAGCTACATGCACTAATAATGTCAGATACTCAGATCAGTCACTAAATCTTCATTAGTACCTTACGGTGTCCTGCTACTAATTAAAAGACAGGTCCTACTTACATGAACTTTATGGCTTGGTTTGAATTCTTGCTCTTTTGTGTTGTTCCATATGTTTGTTTAAGCGCTTGGTCTGAAATGGAGAGGTATTAATTATCTGTATTTATATATGTTAATTGCCAACATTAACTGAACACTGTGTATCAGGCCTTATTTTATGTGCATTTTTTCATTTAATCCTCTCAGATCTCATATCCAATAAGTAAGAGAACTAGACTTAAACCCAGGCCTGGCTCCAAATTCTAGCTCAACTACTACAGTATCCTGTTTAATAGCTTTCTGAATTAAGCCTGTGACTCTTTTATGAGCCTTCTTGGTTGTGGTTATTACACAGTCTCTAAGCTCACCCTATGGTCTCTAGTTTCATAAAATAGCAAACCTTCTTGAAGTTTATGACTTCTAATTCTTTTCCTTTCACTTCTAGAAATTGCATGCCTCTGTATCGTGATGACTTACCCACCTACTAGAAAGTTTTGCATGTTCTTCAGTCCAAAATAGTGGTTCTTTTATATGTACTTATGTGTCAATAAGAGAAAAAAGCCATTTAGTCAAGCTCTTAAAGGATTGTTGTTGTGTGTGTGTGTGTGTGTTTTTTTTTTCTCCTACTTTTTGTAGGGTAAAAAGTACCCATGGGATGCAGAAACTCAAGGATGGATTCTCGGTTCTTTTTTTTATGGCTACATCATCACACAAATTCCTGGAGGATATATTGCCAGCAGAATAGGGGGGAAACTGCTGCTGGGATTTGGGATCCTTGGCACTGCCGTCTTGACCCTGTTCACCCCCATTGCTGCAGATTTAGGAGTTGGACCTCTCATTGCACTCAGAGCACTAGAAGGACTAGGAGAGGTAATTTATTTTTTTCTCTTTTACTTCTTACCCTATATCGATTTCTATTCTTAAAGATATCATTCCTTGGTATGACTGTAAACCAAAAATTAATATTAGATAATAACAGGAATTTATTTTTTAATTAGAGAAAGAACAAACAAGAAAATAACCTAAGGCCGGGCGCGGTGGCTCACGCCTGTAATCCTAGCACTCTGGGAGGCCGAGGCGGGCGGATTGCTCAAGGTCAGGAGTTCAAAACCAGCCTGAGCGAGACCCCGTCTCTACCAAAAATAGAAATAAATTAATTGACCAGCTAAAAATATATATACAAAAAATTAGCTGGGCATGGTGGCACATGCCTGTAGTCCCAGCTACTCGGGAGGCTGAGGCAGTAGGATCGGTGAGCCCCGGAGATTGAGGTTGCTGTGAGCCAGGCTGACGCCACGGCACTCACTCTAGCCTGGGCAACAAAGTGAGACTCTGTCTCAAAAAAAAAAAAAAGAAAGAAAAAAAAAGAAAATAACCTAAACAGATTTTGTATGTGGTCAATGAGGTCTTGATTGGAGAGCTTTACTCAAAATCTAGAGATTTTCTAGAGAAAGCTTTACTCAAAATCTAGAGAGTCTCCCCTTTCCAGGGGAGACTTCATAGCCTCCTGCTTTAGGAAAGGAGAAAATAAACCACTATTAAATGGTTAAGTTAGGCCATCCTTACCTCTTGAGCTTTTGCCGCAGTTCATCTCTGCTCTATCGTTGATTCTCAGATCTAAAACATTTTGCACAATAGACTGTTGAAGTCCTTTGTTTTACTTTTAAAGTTGTTGTTATTCATAAAAACTCTTCTTTATCATTTGCTCTTTTCTTTTCTCTGATCCTCTAATGTAAAGACAAATAATTTATGATTTTATATAACTGAGTTCTGTGATTATTCTGGCCCTTCTGCTATTTTTAGAATTGTTTTTATTAAATGTTGCCTGTTTTTTCCTCCCCTTAACATTTGTATCATTCTTTAAAATTTTAATCCCTACTTTTCTTTCCACTTCTGTTTTCTATTTCATCATGTGTACCTCCATCTTTACATAATGATCACTTTGTTGCCCAGGCTAGAGTGCCACAGCTCACAGCAACCTCAAATTCCTGGGCTCCAGCAATCCTACTACCTTGGCCTCCCGAGTAGCTGGGACTGCAGGCATGCACCACCATGCCCGGCTAATTTTTTCCATATATTTTAGTTGTCCAGCTAATTTCTATTTTTTTAGTAGAGACAGAGTCTCGCTCTTGCTCAGGCTGGTCTTGAATTCCTGGACTCAAACGATCTGCCTGTCTCGGCCTCCCGGAGTGCTAGGATTACAGGCGTGAGCCACTGCACCTGGCCTAACTTTGAAGTTTTACCAGTAAAACCCAGCCATAGGTTTATTTGCTTTTTTGCATTTCTTTAATTCAAGCAAGATGGTGACCTCTGGGTTTGGTGTAGAGCTCTCTTACATCATGTTGTGTGGGAAAAAGAATACTAGAAGATTGGAGTCAGAAAATCAGAGTTTGGATAATAGCTCTATTGTATCTAACAATGAAACTTTAGGTAAGTTCTAACCTCTAGACATCAGTTCCATCATTGTTTTTTTGGTTTTTTTTTTGAGACAGAGTCTCGCTTTGTTGCCCAGGCTAGAGTGAGTACCGTGGCATCAGCCTAGCTCACAGCAACCTCAAACTCCTGTGCTCAAGTGATCCTTCTGCCTCAGCCTCCCGAGTAGCTAGGACTACAGGCATGCGCCATCATGCCCACCTAAGTTCTATATATATTAGTTGGCCAATTGATTTCTTTCTATTTATAGTAGAGACAGGGTCTCGCTCTTACTCAGGCTGGTTTTGAACTCCTGACCTTGAGCAATCCTCCCGCCTCGGCCTCCTAGAGTGCTAGGATTACAGGCGTGAGCCACCGCGCCCGGCCAGTTCCATCATTTTTTTTTTTTTTTTTTTTTTGAGACAGAGTCTCACTTTGTTGTCCAGGCTAGAGTGAGTGCCGTGGTGTCAGCCTAGCTCACAGCAACCTCAAACTCCTGGGCTCAAGCGATCCTCCTGCCTCAGCCTCCCGAGTAGCTGGGACTACAGGCATGCGCCACCATGCCCGGCTAATTTTTTATATATATATCAGTTGGCCAATTAATTTCTTTCTATTTATAGTAGAGACGGGGTCTCGCTCTTGCTCAGGCTGGTATTGAACTCCTGACCTTGAGCAATCCGCCCGCCTCGGCCTCCCAAGAGCTAGGATTACAGGCGTGAGCCACAGCGCCCGGCCTAGAATACCTTCCCTGTCCTCAGTAACAAAATAGAAACATATGGAATAAAGATTGCTAGGATACTCTAGAAATTGTCAAGAACTATTAATATTTAAATTTAAAGTTTTATCATTCACCTAAATGTTTGTATTTTGTCCTTATCAAGGTTTATTGTTTTGTGTTTTTGTTTGTTTGTTTGTTTGCTTGTTTTGAGACAGAGTCTCACTTTGTTGCCCAGGCTAGAGTGAGTGCCGTGGCGTCAGCCTAGCTCACAGCAACCTCAAACTCCTGGGCTCAAGCAATCCTCCTGCCTCAGCCTCCCAAGTAGCTGGGACTACAGGCATGTGCCACCATGCCCGGCTAATTTTTCTATATATTTTTAGTTGGCCAATTAATTTCTTTCTATTTATAGCAGAGACAGGGTCTCTCTCTTGCTCAGGCTGGTTTCGAACTCCTGACCTCGAGCTATCCGCCCGCCTCGGCCTCCCAGAGTGCTAGGATTACAGGCGTGAGCCACCGCGCCTGGCCTCAATATTTATTAAATAAACTCTTTCCTCACTTTACAAAATAAAAATAACTCCTCTATTTTGAAGTTCCTCTTCTCCTTACTTAAGTAAAATATATTAATTTGTAGTATATTTTCTCTGATCCAATTATTGAATCTCCTTGCTGAATACATTGTTACATTGTAACTTCCTGTCTTTTTATGCCACTAATTTGACATTGTAGCATATTGCTTGTATTACTGTTGTTATCTCAGGTGACCATTTTATTTCTAAGTAGATTTTTTTTTTTTTGAGACAGAGTCTCACTCTGTTACCTGGGCTAGAGTGCCATGGCTCACAGCAGTCTCAAACTCCTGGGCTCAAGCAATCCTACTGCCTCAGCCTCCCAAGTAGCTGGGACTACAGGCATACACCACCATGCCCGGCTAATTTTTTCTATATATTTTTAGTTGGCCAATTAATTTCTTCCTATTTTTAGTAGAGACAGAGTCTCCCTCTTGCTCAGGCTGACCTTGGCCCGCCTTGGCCTCCCAGAGTGCTGGGATTACAGGCATGGGCCACCGTGCCCGGCCTCTAAGTAGAATTTAAGTTGGGTTTGTCCTTAGCTTCTTTCATCTTTCTTCATTCTTCCAATATGCATCACATGTGTATTGCTTCATCCATAAACTTAGGTCAGCACCTTTCATTTCTACTGTCTGATTCACCATGAATATACCTACATTGTCCCTAGGGTTTATAACAAGGTTTTCAACAACATAATCTCTGTGGGCATTTCCAAACAGACTAAGTTTTATTCAATAATGACTCATCCTGTGGATGCTCCATGATATGGATTCTTGCTGATTGGTAATGTGGTCTAAATCATCTTTGCCTTCCATTTATGTTTCTTCCTTCCTTCCTTCCTTTTTCTTTTGAAAGAATCAGCAAAAAGTACAAAGTATTTAAGCATTCATTCCATTAATAATAGCACTAACTGCCATTTATCTTTACAACAATTGTGCAAGATAGTAAGTACTATCTCTGTTTTACAGATGAAGAAACTGAAGTTCAAAGAGGTTAATTAATCTTTCTGAGGTTACACAGTTAGTGGCCAAGGAGAGCTATTAATCTCATGCTTTGAATCTACAAAAACCTATTCCCTTCTCTCCTGCAGTATCTCCTCATCTACCAAGTCTCTGCGAACCTCCCTGCCTCCCCATTTCATTGCCTCTCCATATCAGTAATTGGCATTTACTAGGCTAATTATCACTCAGGGGGCCTCCCACACACACACAAGAAAAAAGTCTGTAAATAGTCTAAGTGAATTCATCCTTTTATTACAGAACCATTTTTTCTGTTGATTAAGGGCAACTTGAATTTTTTTTCTTTTTTATTTTAGCGTATTATGGGGGTACAAGTGTTAAGGTTACATATATTTCCCATGCCCCCCTGCCCCCTCGAATAAGAGCTTCAAGCATGTCCATCCCCCAAACGTTGCACATCTTACTCATTGTAGTTGTATATACCCATCCCCTCCTCCCCCCTCCCATCCTCCCGACACCCAATAAATGTTACTCCTATATGTCCACTTAGGTGTTGACCTGTTAATACCAATTTGCTGGTGAGTACATGTGGTACTTGTTTTTCCATTCTTGAGATACTTCACTTAGTAGAATGGGTTCCAGCTCTATCTAGGAATATACAAGAGGCGCTATATCACCATTGCAACTTGAATTTTTTTCTTCCAGTATCTCAAAGTATTAGCTCAGTATTTTTTTTTTTTTTTTTGAGACAGAGTCTCACTTTGTTGTCCAGGCTAGAGTGAGTGCCGTGGCGTCAGCCTAGCTCACAGCAACCTCAAACTCCTGGGCTCCAGTGATCCTTCTGCCTCAGCCTCCCGAGTAGCTGGGACTACAGGCATGTGCCACTATGCCCGGCTAATTTTTATATATATATATATCAGTTGGCCAATTAATTTCTTTCTGTTTATAGTAGAGACGGGGTCTCGCTCTTGCTCAGGCTGGTTTTGAACTCCTGACCTTGAGCAATCCACCCGCCTCGGCCTCCCAAGAGCTAGGATTACAGGCGTGAGCCACAGCGCCCGGCCTTAGCTCAGTATTTTTAAAAATTATAAATTAGCATCATTCACTTTTCATTCAGGCCATTAATAATAAAGTGAATGAGTAAAACTAACCTTGTGATGTGTCACCACTCAATACATTCTTTCAGATTTATTGTAACCCTTACCTTGCAGTCCTCAAAGTATTTTCCAAATTCATGAATCTTTGTTCAAATTTTGAAAGTATTTCATGATAAGGTATTTTTACTCAACACTGTAAAGACATTTAATGGAGCCTGGTTCTAGTTTGATTCTTATCCAGAAAATGCTTTTGCAACAAAATGCTTAGCTTACTTTAAATCATTAACAAAGGCAGGGCGAAGTGGCTCATGCCTGTAATGCTAGCACTCTGGGAAGTCGAGGCTGGAGGATCATTTGAGCTCAGGAGTTTGAGACCAGCCTAAGCAAGAGGGAGATCCTGTCTCTACAAAAAATAGAAAAATTAGCAGGGTGTGGTGGTATACATCTGTAGTCCCAGCTACTTGGGAGGCAGGGGTGGGAGGATGGCTTGAGCCTAAGAATTTGAGGTTGCAATGAGCTGTGATGATGCTACTGCACTCTGGCTGGGGTGACAAGCAAAACTCCATCTCCAAAACAAATAAATAAATAAAACATTCACAAAACTACCTTATATTTCATCAGAAATATCATTTTCTCCCCTTCAGGGTGTTACATATCCAGCCATGCATGCCATGTGGTCTTCTTGGGCTCCCCCTCTTGAAAGAAGCAAGCTTCTTAGCATTTCATATGCAGGTGAGATAACTATTCTTATAAAAATTTTGTCATAATTTGTTACATATGTATCACCCTTGGGGAAAAAGTACCTTCATGCCAGAATCATGCAATATTGGTACCTCTTTTGTGGGTACCACTTTATTTTCCTCATAATTGACTAAAGCCATTTTCACCATCTGCCATTTCAAAATATGTTGCCATTTCATATATAAGTAATGCTATTTAAAAAAAAAAAAAAAAGCCATGCTGAGTACAGTAGCTCAAGCCCATAGTCTTAGCACTTTGGGAGGCTGAGGCAGGAAGATCACTTGAGACCAGGAGTTTGAGACCAGCCTGAGCAAGACCCCATCTGTACAAAAACTGGAAAAATTAGCCGGACATGGTGGTGCATGCCTATAGTCCCAGCTACTTAGAAAGCTGAGGCAAGAAGATGGCTTGTGCCCAGGAGTTCAAGGCTGCAGTCAACTATGGTTATACCACTGCATTCTAGCCTAGGCAACAGAGTGACTCTGTATGAAAAAAAAAAAAAAGTAAAAATAATTAGAAAATTGAGCACTTGCATCCTTAAATTGTGATTTCTATTTTGATTGTCAAATGAAGATATCATGACTCTCAACCCCTCTCTTCATACATCTTTTTTCCATGCATTTATTTCCCATCATTTTGATCTATAGGTGAGATAATGAGTTTTATATATGTGAATTATGATTTTATCAGATTACATAAGAACTTCTAGTCTTTCTTCCAAGTGAAAAGTTTTTGCCCTGACTTTTTTTAAATATAGTTGAGAAAAGCCTCTCTGTGGTGACTTTTAAGCTAAAATCTGAAGCATAAGAACAAACCAGCCATGCAAAGAGCAGATAGAAGAGCATCCCAGCCCCTCAGAACAGCACGTACAAGGGCTCTCAGGCAGGAAATAACGAAAGAGTTCAAAGAGATAAAAAACCACCGTGGGTGGCTAAAATGTAGTGAATAAAGAAGATAATGGCATAAGCTGAGGTTAAAGAAAGAACAAGACCTAGATTATATCAGCCTCTACAGTCTACAGAAAGGAATATAAATTTTTCTTCCCAAAATGTAATGGGAAGACATCAGAGGTTTTCAATCAAGTGAAAAACATAATCCAATTTACATTTTAAGAAAGTCATTCTTGTAGCAATGTAAAGATTGACATGAAAAACCTGATAATAAGTTCAAGAACAGGTACTATCTATGGCTCCTTTTTTTTTTTCTTTTGAGACAGAGTCTTACTCTGTCACCTGGACTAGAGTGCTGTGGTGTCAGCCTAGCTCACAGCACCCTCAAACTGCTGGGTTCAAGCAATCCTCCTGCCTCAGCCTCCAGAGTAGCTGGGATTACAGGTGCACACCACCACGCCTTGCTAATTTTTTTTTTTATTATTATTTTTGGTTGCCCAGCTAATTCTTTCTATTTTTTAAGTAGAGACAGGGTGTCACTCTTGCTCAGGCTGGTCTCAAACTCCTGGCCTCAAACAATCCTCCTACCTCAGTCTCCCAGAGTGCCAGGATTACAGGCGTGAGCCACCGCACCCAGCCTATGGCCCGCCTTTACCTATTGAATAAAGTCCAAACTGCTCGAACTAAGGGTCAAGATTCTCTACAGTCTTCACCACTTTTGTGCAGCTATACTAATCCCTGGCACATAGTACCTTGCATGGAGTAGGTACTCAGTGACTATTCAACCTATTTTTGCAGCACTATCTTCTTCTCCTTTCCTTTACCCAAATAAAGTTCCCAAACCTGCTGTCTGCCTTCCAACTTCCATTCCTGTGCTTGTCCTGTTACTCTGCCTCTATATCTTGTTTCTACAGGACAATATCTTTTTTTTTTTTTTAAACACAATGCACAGGCCGGGTGCGGTGGCTCACGCCTGTAATCCTAGCACTCTGGGAGGCCAAGGCAGGCGTATTGCTCGAGGTCAGGAGTTCAAAACCAGCCCGAGCAAGAGCGAAACCTGGTCCCTACTGTAAATAGAAAGAAATTAATTGGCCAGCTAATATATATAGAAAAAAATTAGCCGGGCATGGTGCCGCATTCCTGTGGTCCCAGCTACTCGGGAGGCTGAGGCAGGAGGATCGCTTGAGCCCAGGAGTTTGAGGTTGCTGTGAGCTAGGCTGACGCCACGGCACTCACTCTAGCCTGGGCAACAAAGCGAGACTCTGTCTCAAAAAAAACAAAAAACAACAACAACAACAAAACCCACAATGCACAGATGTAATGCAGGACCATATCTTAACCATCTTTTCAAAGTCTGCTGCTTGTATCTTTTGCTGGTCTCTGGAAATCAGAAGTAATATCTCCCATATTTGAACATCCATGTTGCTCTATGACCCTTAAAACTTCCTAACATGTAATAATTATTGGCTTATATTTATCTCCTACCTGAGACTAACACTTGAGACCAGAAACAATATATAATTGATCATTTTAACTCCCACAGCACCTACTAAGATGTCTTTGATACATTTGATGGTTACAGTGTATTTCATTATTTACTTATCTGAAACAATTGTTTGTAATATATATGGAGATTACTAAAAGAGTCATTATGCAGAGATTACTAAAAGCTTCATTCTTGTTTCATCAAATGATTGATGCAGTGTATTAATCAACCTTGGAGGCTGGGCATGGTGGTTCACACCTATAATCCTAGCACTCTAGGAGGCCGAGGCAGGAGGATTGCTTGAGCTTAGGAGTTCCAGACTAGCCTGAACAAGAATGAGACCCTGTCTCTACCAAAAAAGACAAGGAAAAAAAAAACCCAGCTGGGCTTTGAGGCACATGCCTGTAGCCCCAGCTACCCAGGAGATTGAGGCAGAAGGATCACCTAAGCCCAGGAATTAGAGGTTGCAGTGAGGCTAGGCAAGGTGGCTCACGCCTGTAACCCTAACACTCTGGGAGGCTGAGGCGGGAGGATCACATGAGCTCAGGAGTTTGAGACCAATCTAAGCAAGAACCAGACCCCATCTCTAAAAATAGAAAAATTAGGCGGGCATGGTGGCACATGCCTGTATTCTCAGCTACTCAGGAGGCTGAGGCAGGAGGATCACTTGCACCCAGGAGTTTGAGATTGCTGTAAGGTAGGCTGATGTCACAGCATTCTACTCAGGACAACAGAGTGAGACTCTTATCTCAACAAAAACAAACAAGTCAACTGAGCACCCCTCCTCACAACTCCCCCCCCCCCGCCAAAAAAAAAAAAGTCTTGTAACCACTTTTCAAACTTTCCCCAGGTATCTGGATTTCTAACAGTAGTATTTACTATCAAGATTAGGAGTCTTCTTTTGATTGATACTTCCTAATTCATCAGTAATCAGTAGCTATACAGCTGTAACTAATGCAACTACATATTAATGTATATGTTTTATATATTGTAGGTTTTCTAGTCAATAATCCCTTAAGAGAATGTATTGTTTATATTTACATATGACTAATTCAACTTTTTTGGATTTGAGTAGTTCTTTCTTTTCTTCATCATCTGTTACCAGTCTTCTTTAAGCAATAGACCTGTCCCTTCTTTGTTTCTCTCTCTCCAAAGTTTACTAAGTCTTATGTGTTGTTCTAGGAGCACAGCTTGGGACAGTAATATCTCTTCCTCTTTCTGGAATAATTTGCTACTATATGAATTGGACTTATGTCTTCTACTTTTTTGGTAAGTTTAAAAATTTAACCTAAATTATAATGTAATAATTTTCAAACATATTAGTAGTCTAATAATTAGTTTCAAATATATATTCCAGGCTAGGCAAGGTGGCTCACACCTGTAATCCTAGCACTCTGGGAGGCTAAGGCAGGAGGATCACTTGTGCTCAGGAGTTCGAGACCAGCCTGAGCAACAGCAAGACCCTGTCTCTACTAAAAATAGAAAAATTAGCCGGGCACAGTGACACTTGTCTGTAGTCCCAGCTACTTGGGAGGATGAGACAGGAGGATCACTTGAGCCCAGGAGTTTGAGGTTGCAGTGAGCTGTGATGATGCCACTGCAGTCTAGCCTGGGCTACAGAGCAAGACTCTGTCTCAAAAAAAAGTAAAAAATAAAATATATATATATGCACACACACATTTCCCCCAGATCACTCACACATATCCCCCAAATCACTGAAGCAATCACTTCCTAAACCACAAAGTTCTAAAACTCCTACTGATAACCTGTTTCTCAAGTTGATATGGTTAAAGTGACCTAACTGAGTTGACCTGATGGTAGTTTTGGAATATTTCTCAATAAAAACTACTGTTAGAGGCCGGGCGTGGTGGCTCATGCCTATAATCCTAGCACTCTGGGAGGCCGAGGCGGGCGGATTGCTTGAGGTCAGGAGTTCGAAACCAGCCTGAGCAAGAGTGAGACCCCGTCTCTACTATAAATAGAAAGAAATTATTTGGCCAATTGATATATATGGAAAAAATTATCCGGGCATGGTGGCGCATGCCTGTAGTCCCAGCTACTCGGGAGGCTGAGGCAGTAGGATTGCTTGAACCCAGGAGTTTGAGGTTGCTGTGAGCTAGGCTGACGCCACGGCACTCACCCTAGCCTGGGCAACAAAGCGAGACTTTGTCTCAAAAAAAAAAAAAAAAAAACTACTGTTAGATCTTAGACTTTAATGGCACATTTACTATGAAAAATTATTATCCTGGGTATTATATATACAAAAATGTATATTTTGAAAATATTTCTCCTCAAGCAAAGTAGAATGTATTCACTTGGTAATTTTAATCTTTTTTTCTTTTTATTTAGTCCCAGGGAATTTTATTTCTCGATTTAATTGGCAAGATAATACACAGTTTTAATAAATTAGATTTTCACATAGACATTTCATGCAGGAATTATGTCTGCAATTGAAACCAAAAATCAACAAACAAAAACAGACAATACCTATGGAAATATATAGATTGTGGAAATTTATTTTGAAGAAGATTTGTCTGGTAGATGCTGATAGAGTTATCTGTTATAGTTAAAAGTTATTGGGGGGCCGGGCGCGGTGGCTCACGTCTGTAATCCTAGCTCTCTGGGAGGCCGAGGCAGGCGGATTGCTCGAGGTCAGGAGTTCGAAACCAGCCTGAGCAAGAGCGAGACCCTGTCTCTACTATAAATAGAAAGAAACTAATTGGCCAACTAATATATATAGAAAAAATTAGCCGGGCATGGTGGCTCATGCCTGTAGTCCCAGCTACTCGGGAGGCTGAGGCAGAAGGATTGCTTGAGCCCAGGAGTTTGAGGTTGCTGTGAGCTAGGCTGACACCACGGCACTCACTCTAGCCTAGGCAACAAAGCGAGACTCTGTCTCAAAAAAAAAAAAAAAAAAAGTTATTGGGGGAGGAAGCTGCGGAAGGAAAAAAATAAAATAAAGTTATTTCCTCCAAAATTTATAGGAAAAATATAGCAATTGCTATTATTATAGCAATTATCCCATTAAAGAATTAAGACAGGCCGGGCGCGGTGGCTCACGCCTGTAATCCTAGCTCTCTGGGAGGCCGAGGCGGGCGGATTGCTCGAGGTCAGGAGTTCAAAACCAGCCTGAGCAAGAGCGAGACCCCGGCTCTACTATAAATAGAAAGAAATTAATTGGCCAACTAATATATATAGAAAAAATTAGCCGGGCATGGTGGCGCATGCCTGTAGTCCCAGCTACTTGGGAGGCTGAGGCAGAAGGATTGCTTGAGCCAGGAGTTTGAGGTTGCTGTGAGCTAGGCTGACGCCATGGCACTCACTCTAGCCTAGGCAACAAAGTGAGACTCTGTCTCAAAAAAAAAAAAAAAAAAAAAAAGAAGACAAATTTGAAATTGAATCTAAACTGAAACCAATTTTACACTGAATTTTAGTTACATAATTTTTTCAAAACATGTAAAAATTGCTGTTGGTACATTCTAATTTTATTTAACTATTATTTTTTCTATTTTAAGGTTTACTTGGAATATTTTGGTTTGTTTTATGGATCTGGTTAGTTAGTGACACACCAGAGACTAACAAGACAATCTCCCATTATGAAAAGGAGTACATTATGTCATCATTAAGAAATCAGGTATGGACTTTGGAACATTTTGAAAATAATTTCAGAACCTTATTTTCTTCAGAATTAAAATATTGATTTTTTATAGAGATATTTCTATTGTGTATGCCCTAGGCAAATGAAATAAATATATGAAATATTATCTGAGGAATTCTATTTCCTATAGAAAGTATAGTTTTATAAACTACAAAAAATTACTTCTCAAAGTCATTTTAAAACTTTTAGAGTAATGATTATCAAGTGAGTCATAGATTTGTTTTTTCTTCTTTAGTAGTAGAAAATATGTTATTTATGAAAGGAATCTCATACCTACATTCTGACTGTTGTTAGAAAACCAATTAGTGGCCGGGTGTGGTAGCTCTCACCTATAATCCTAGTGCTCTGGGAGGCTGAGGCGGGAGGATTGCTTGAGGTCAGGAGTTCAGGACCAGCCTGAGGAAGAGTGAAACCCCATCTCTACTAAAAATAGAAAAAACTACCTAGGTGACTAAAAAAAAAAAAAAAAAGAAAGAAAGAAGGAAAACCAATTAGTGTGTTTATACAGGTTGATCATCTCAGCTCTAAAAATCAAAAATCTGACTGGGCTTGGTGGCTCACACCTGTAATCCTGGCACTCTGGGAGGCCAAGGCAGGTGGATTGTTTGAGCTCAGGAATTCAAGACCAGCCTGAGCAAGAGCGAGATCCTGTCTCCACTAAAAAAAATAAAAATTAGCTATACAACTAATATATATAGTCCCAGCTACCCGGTAGGCTGAGGCAGAAGGATCACTTGAGCCCCAGGAGTTGGAGGTTGCTGTGAGCTGGGCTGATGCCGTGGCACTCACTCTAGCCTGGGCAACAGAGTGAGACTGTCTCAAAAAAATAAATAAAATATCTGAAATGCTCCATAATCCAGAACGTTTTATGTGCTGACATAGTGCTCAAAGGAAGTGCTCATTGGAGCATTTCAGATTTCAGATTTTTAGATTTGGGATACTCAACCAATATAAGCAATGCAAATATTCCAAAATCCAAAAAAATCAGAAATCTGAAATGCTTGGGTTGCAAGCATTTCAGATAAAGGATATTCAACCTGCATTTGTATTTTAAATGAATTGATTAAATAAAGAGGATGGCAAATTTATTATGATATAATAATATGATATATGCCTATTTGCTCTTCCAGAATAAGTCATCTTTTGAAAAGAAAAAAAAAATTATATCTTTTTTTTGCCCCAAAACATTCCTGCAAAAAACATTTATATCTTATTAAAACTAGGTTTGTATCACTTAAGCACAAAAGCAAATCAGAAATAAAAGACTGTCATAAGTCAGTATAGTAAATTATCATACCACAGAAACAAAAATATTTGCTTTTTAAGTAGAATGAAGGAAGAACATAAAAACATTAGGAAAAATTAAAATATATACAGTCTGTTTTAGCATTCTTTTTTTTTTTTTGAGACAGAGTCTCGCTTTGTTGCCCAGGCTAGAGTGCCATGGCGTCAGCCTAGCTCACAGCAACCTCAAACTCCTGGGCTCAAGTGATCCTCCTGCCTCAGCCTCCTGAGTAGCTGGGACTACAGGCATGTGCCACCATGCCCAGCTAATTTTTTCTATATAAGTTGGCCAATTAATTTGTTTCTATTTATAGTAGAGACAGGGTCTCGCTCTTTCTCAGGCCGGTTTCAAACTCCTGACGTCAAGCAATCCGCCCTCCTCGGCCTCCCAGAGTGCTTGGATTACAGCCGTGAGCCACTGCGCCCGGCCTGTTTTAGCATTTTTATTGGCTTCAAATCACTTTATTAGTTTAAGAACCTTAAATATTTCATCCAAAAATTTTTTTGTCCATTAAGTTATCATGATTGATATATTTTTAAAATATTTTCTAGAAATGGGATCCTGCTCTATTGGCCAGGCTGGTCTTGAACTCTGGACTCAACCAATCCTTCTGTCTCAGACCCCCAAAGTTCTGGGATTACAGGTGTGAGCGATCACACCAAGCTGTATTTCAAATTTTTATATATAGTATAACTAAGCTGTATTTGAGTTTTTAAATTTTGCTACAAATATCTCTATAAGCACCTTTAAGAAATATGACATCTCTTGGTCTTTGCCAAAGATTGGTAAAAACTTAGAAACAGAAGAAATCAGCAATGTAATTTAAAAAGTTACTTTGAGAGGCCCAGCACAGTGGCTCATACCTGTAATCCCAGCACTTTAGGAGATTGAGCCAGGGGAGGATTCCTTGAGGGGAGTTCAAGACCAGCCTGGGCAACATAGTGAGACCTCATCTCTACAAAAAAAGATTTTAAAAATTAGCCAGTAGTGTGGTGGTATGTACCTGTATGGGAAGACCCTTGAGCCTGGGAGTTCAAGCTGCAGTGAACTATGGTTGTGCCACTACACTCCAGTCTGGGCAGCAAAGCAAGACCATTTTTCATTTAAAAAAACAAAAAAAAGTTACTTTGAGAGTTTAGTGTTCTATATATAATTTTTTTAATATTTTTTATTTCTTTATTTTTTTTCTATTTTTAGTTGGCCAATTAATTTTTTTCTATTTTTAGTAGAGACGGGTGTCTTGCCCAGGCCGGTCTCGAACTCTTGAGCTCAAACGATCCGCCTACCTCGGCTTCCCAGAGTGCTAGGATTACAGGCGTCAGCCACCATGCCTGGCCAGTATTCTATATATTAATTAGATGAATCACCCACTTTTCCCCTTCAGGAACAGATAAAAAGAATTTAATACATTGTAAGCAGGCTGGGTGAGGTGGCTCACGCCTGTAATCCTAGCACTCTGGGAGGCCGAGGTGGGCGGATTGCTCCAGGTCAGGAGTTTGAAACCACCCTGAGCAAGAGCGAGACCCCATCTCTACTATAAATAGAAAGAAGTTAATTGGCCAACTAATATATAGAGAAAAAATTAGCCGGGCATGGTGGTGCATGCCTGTAGTCTCAGCTACTCGGGAGGCTGAGGCAGTAGGATTGCTTGAGCAATTGAATTAGATAATGAAATTAGATAATTGAATTAGATAATGAAATATGAATTCATTGGACCTCCCAAAGAGTGTTTAGAGTTGACATTGTAGCTCTAAGATTGCATTTCCATTTTTTCCTCTAATCTGAATCATGGACTCTCAAGAGTCAATATATTTTTTAAAAAATCAAACAACTGTACAGAACAAATCCGTTTATTAAAAATAAAAAACAGGCCGGGCGCTGTGGCTCACGCCTGTAATCCTAGCTCTTGGGAGGCCGAGGCGGGCGGATTGCTCAAGGTCAGGAGTTCGAAACCAGCCTGAGCAAGAGCGAGACCCCGTCTCTACTATAAATAGAAAGAAATTAATTGGCCAACTGATATATATATATAAAAAATTAGCCGGGCATGGTGGCGCATGCCTGTAGTCCCAGCTACCCGGGAGGCTGAGGCAGAAGAATCACTCGAGCCCAGGAGATTGAGGTTGCTGTGAGCTAGGCTGACGCCACGGCACTCACTCTAGCCTGGGCAACAAAGCGAGACTCTGTCTCAAAAAAAAAAATAAAAAAATAAAAAACATGCTGGGCAAGGTGGCTCATGCCTGTAGTCCTAGCACTCTGGCAGGCCGAGGCAGGGATCACTTAAGCCCAGGAGTTCAAGACCAGCCTAAGCAAGAGTGAGACCCAGTCTCTACCAAAAATAGAAAAAATTAGCCAGGCATGGCGGCACGTGCATGTAGTCCCAGCTACTCGAGAGGCTGAGGCCAGGAGTTTGAGGTTACAGTGAGCTAGGCTGACACCACAGCACTCTAGCCCGGGCAACAGAGTAGGACTCTGTCTCAGATAAATAAATAAACAACTAAACATTTATCATGTATTTTGCTACTTAATATTTAAGAGGAATCAGCTTAAAAATATGAAGTTTACTAATTAAGGCTGATATTTTATATGTGTTCTAGATAGAGTTGTCGCTGATATGGTACGGATCTAAGCATTAGTACAGCTATGGCATATCCTAACTGAGCCTGTTTTCTTCAGCTTTCTTCACAGAAGTCAGTGCCGTGGGTAGCCATTTTAAAATCACTGCCGCTCTGGGCCATTGTAGTTGCACATTTTTCTTACAACTGGACTTTTTATACTTTATTGACATTATTGCCAACTTATATGAAGGATATCCTGAGATTTGATGTTCAAGAGGTAAGAAAACAAATAATCATTTACTTCTTATATAAAGTATATATAATTTTAAAACTACACACAGATTTGTTTTTACCTGTGTGAAATTCAATTCTTTTTATCTTCCATTTTGCTCTTCTGTACTAAATTTTAGAGACTTCTCCTTTTGGCCTCCACATTTTCTTTTTTTTCTCAGTGTGTGTTCCCTCCTGTTTCAAGATATCTTTTCTCTGGCCGTGCGGTGGCTCTCACCTGTAATCCTAGCACTCTGGGAGGCCGAGGCGGGAGGATCGCTCAAGGTCAGGAGTATAAAACCAGCCTGAGCAAGAGCAAGACCCCATCTCTACTATAAATAGAAAGAAATTAATAGGCCAACTAATATATATAGAAAAAATTAGCTGGGCATGGTGGTGCATGCCTGTAGTCCCAGCTACTCGGGAGGCTGAGGCAGGAGGATCGCTGAGCCCAGGAGTTTGAGGTTGCTGTGAGCTAGGCTGACGCTATGGCACTCTAGCCTGGGCAACAAAGTGAGACTCTGTCTCAAAAAAAAAAGATATCTTTTGTCTGATACTCCTTTAACCATTATGGTTTTTCTAGAACCTAGTACTATTCCTGGATATCAGATGACAAATTCAAATGGTACGGATATTCACTCCTAAAGGGATGGTGTGGGACTCTGCAGCTGAAAAGAGCTGAGAAGGGAGGCCCGAGGGACAGGTTCTTGTGCACAGTTGCGCTACAGCGTTCTTTAGGCATTGGAAGAGGGATGGCTGTAAAGCCGTATAAGATGGGTCTTACCTGAAACTGCCTTCTCAACTTGTCAAATTTAGTGTGTTCCTGTTATCTCTATGTTGATGGACTTAAGGTAAATTTTATCCTTAAATAAATTGAGAAAAGGCCTAAAGAAGCAGTTACTAAGGAAAATTGGGGGGGTTTTGTCTTCAAAATAGAGGATAGATCAAAATCCTAAATGTAAAACTATAAAACTTTTAGAAGGTGCATGTTTTTGTGATCTTGAGCTAGACAATGGTTTCTTTTTTTTAATTTATTTATTTTTTATTTTTTGGAGACAGAGTCTTACTCTGTTGCCCGGGCTAGAGTGCTGTGGCGTCAGCTTAGCTCACAGCAACCTCACACTCCTGAGCCCAGGCGATCCTCCTGCCTCAGCCTCCCGAGTAGCTGGGACTACAGGCATGTACCACCATGCCCGGCTAATTTTTTTTATATATTTAGTTGGCCAATTAATTTCTTTCTATCTTTTTAGTAGAGATGGGGTCTTGCTCTTGCTCAGGCTGGTTTCGAACTCCTGACCTTGAGCGATCTTCCCGCCTCAGCCACCCAGAGTACTAGGATTACAGGCGTGAGCCACCTCGCCCGGCCTAGACAATGGTTTCTTAAATATGACACCAAAAGCACACGTAACGAAAGGAAAAAAATAGATAAACTGAACTTTATCAAAATGAAAAACTCTTGTACATCAAAGGACACTATCAAGAAAATGAGGCAGAGCACAAGGGCACACACCTGTAATTCTAGCACTTTGGAAAGCCAAGGCAGAAGGATTGCTTGAGACCAGGGATTCAAGACCAGCCTGAGCAAAAATGAGACTCCTGTTTCTACAAAAAATAGAAAAATTAGCTGGGTGCGGTGGTGTGTGCCTGTAGTCCCAGTTAACTTGGGAGGCTGAGGCAGGAGGATCCCTTCAGCTTAGGAGTTTGAGGTTGCTGTGAGCTATAATGATGCCACTGCACTCTAATCAGAGTGACAAAGTGAGACCCTGTCTCAAAAAAACAAAAAAGATAGATGTGATCCTACTATGTAGAAGTCTAAATGGAATAAAATTTATAGAGGAAATTACTCAGCTAAACACTAGAAAGAAACAAAAATTTTCAGCTACAAAAGTAGAACTGGGGCCGGGCGCAATGGCTCATGCCTGTAATCCTAGCACTCTGGGAGGCCGAGGCAGGTGGATTGCTCAAGGTCAGGAGTTCAAAACCAGCCTGAGCAAGAGCGAGACCCCGGCTCTACTATAAATAGAAAGAAATTAATTGGCCAACTAATATATATAGAAAAAATTAGCCGGGCATGGTGGCGCATGCCTGTAGTCCCAACTACTCAGGAGGCTGAGGCAGGAGGATTGCTTGAGCCCAGGAGATTGAGGTTGCTGTGAGCTAGGCTGACGCCACAGCACTCACTCTAGCCTGAGCAGCAAAGTGAGACTCTGTCTCAAAAAAAAAAAAAAAAAAAAAAGTAGAACTGGAAGCATACAACATCTAAATACTGAGAATCACAAACTATGATGAAAAACATTAAATGTCCCTTTCCTAAGCACGATTAAATTTGAAACTTGGATTCACCCCTAGGGAAGAAGTGTCAGGGCTGGGAGAGGTAAGAGAACACTGTGAAAAGTCATTAGATGAGCTGCTAGTGAGTGAGAGAAGGAACCAGGGAGAGTCAGTTATCTGCTGGCATTGAGGCCCACTTGAGGATCATGCAACCAAACCTAAAGAAAGGTAAGCATGGTTGGATTTTTTCTAGCCATTTTCACCTGCTCAAGTGCAAGTGCAGAGTAGGAAAAGTACATGAACTGGGAGAGGAACAAGGAGTCAAGGGCCTATGTACAGGATTGTTTATAATGATTCACCATGGAATAGAAGATACTAGGAGAAGAGGGAGAGCAACAAAGAGCTGAAGGAGACCAGAAGCTGGTAGGGGCTGGTATGAGTATGTGGTGTTTATAACTAATAGATCACAGCCAGTTACAGATTCCTTTGTTCCTTCTCCACTCCCACTGTCTCACTTGACTAGTCTTTAAAAAAATTGTTTTGGCCGACACCATGGCTCACACCTGTAATCCTAGCACTCTGGGAGGCCTAGGCGGAAGGATTGCTCAGGGTCAGGAGTTCCAAACCAGCCTGAGCAAGAGTGAGACCCCATTTCTACTAAAAATAGAAAGAAATTAGCTGGACAATTAAAAATATATAGAAAAAAAATTAGCCGGGCATGGTGGCGCATGCCTGTAGTCCCAGCTAACTGGGAGGCTGAGGCAGTAGGATCGCTTGAGCCCAGGAGTTTGAGGTTGCTGTGAGCTAGGCTGATGCCACGACACTCTAGCCTGGGCAACAGAACAGGACTCTGTCTGAAAAAAAAAAAAAATGTTTTACATAAATAAAAATAGAATAAAGTTTTTAAAGGTAGTAGGATCAATGGATTGGGGTCAGGTGCTAGAGAGAATGAGCTGGAAAGACAGGTGTTCATCAGAGAGTGAGAAGCATGAAACTGAGATAATGAAAAGGTTGAAGTTAATGTTAATGAAAAGATGTAGGCAGGAATTAGGGTGCTGTTATAGTAGTCCAAGCAAGAGGTGAGGAAGACCTCAGAATGGGGTGCAGGAAGAATAGGCACGAAAGACCAGAAAGATTAGGCTTTTATTTAAAAAAAGAACAGACAGTGCTTGGTGACTGGAGGTAAAATATGAGAAGAAACTATCAAGAAAGAATCTCAGGTTTATAACAAATACACACACACACACACACATATATATATATATGTAAGTAAGTAAACATGCAATGCACTTTTAGCTTTAAGATAGTTTCTTTGAGTTATGGTTTTACTTGGCACTGATCTTTTTAAAATAAAATGTGGGCCGGGCATGGTGGCTCACGCCTGTAATCCTAGTACTCTGGGAGGCCGAGGCGAGCGGATCGCTCAAGGTCAGGAGTTCGAAACCAGCCTGAGCAAGAGAGAGACCCCATCTCTACTATAAATAGAAAGAAATTAATTGGCCAACTAATATATATAGAAAAAATTAGCTGGGCATGGTGGCACATGCCTGTAGTCCCAGCTACTCGGGAGGCTGAGGCAGTAGGATTGCTTGAGCCCAGGAGTTTGAGGTTGCTGTGAGCTAGGCTGATGCCACGGCACTCACTCTAGCCTGGGCAACAAAGCGAGACTCTTGTCTCAAAAAAAATTAAAATAAATAAAATAAAATAAAATAAAAGGCCCAGGTTCTTTAATTAATAAAATTATAAGAAAAAATATCATGAGCCTTGTTTTTCTTTGAAACAGGCTGTTAGGGACTACATTGAACTGAATCCCTTAATTCTTCTAAAGGTCAAACATATTTACCATAATCATATGAAAATTAACAGCATATTGCTATATATTTCCTTTGTTTTCAAGTGGTGATGGCTGGCTGTGATATATGTGTGGATTTTGTTTTTTCCTCCCACATAATTAATCCTGTATCTTCTGATTCCTTCCAGAATGGGTTTTTATCTGCATTACCTTATTTCGGCTGTTGGTTATGTATGATCCTGTCTGGTCAAGCTGCTGACAATTTAAGGGCAAAATGGAACTTTTCAACTATATGTGTTCGCAGAATTTTTAGCCTTATAGGTAAGGAAAGTGAATCGGGTTTTGTTTGGGTTTACAATTATTTACTGTGTTTATAGTTGTTGGAAACAGGAAAAAACGTGTACTTCCCACTCTCACAGTTAACACAATACTCAACACAGAACACTTCACTCTGGTAACGCCAACATGGGTGGAGATTTCTCCCCACACACAACCAGTTCTGCAGCAGAGACCAGCTGGGTGTCCTGTAATTCACCTATGACACTGTCCACCTGGAGATTGGGTCAGATCCCACAGGTTGAGGGCTCAGTCCCACAGGACTGCCCCACTCCCATCAAATGCCAATCACCAGGCCCAGGCTGTGAGCTGTACTTCTGACAAACTGTCTGTAATCAACATTGCCACGACTTCCTCCTCCTCAGGTTCGAGTCATTTGCTAGAGCAGCTCACGGAACTCAAGGGAACACTTTGCTTATGTGCATGCATTTATTACAAAGGATACAGATGGAAGAAATGCGTAGGGCTACAAATGTGGGAAGGGGTAAGGAGTTTCCATGCCCTCTCTGGGAACACCACCCTCCAGCCATCTCCATGTGTTCTGCTGTCCAGAAGTTCATCTAAACCCTGTTCTTTTGAGGTTTTACGGATGCTTCGTTAGGTAGGCATTATTGATTCAATCATTGGCCATTGGGATCGGCTAGACCTTCAGCCCGTCTTCCCTCCCTAGAGGTTGGGGAGAGAAGGGCATGGGGCTGAAAGTCCCAACGTTTCTAATCCAGCCTCCCTCCTGAAGCTATCCAGGGTCCCCCAGTCACCAGTCATTTCATTAGCATACAAAAGACAAATTCATCACTCCAGCCATTCCAAGGGTTTTAGGAGCTGTGTACCAAAAACTGGGGGCAGTGACCAAATATATATTTCTTATTGTATCACAATATCACAACAGTGCAAAAAAAAATGGTAATATTAGTCATCCTATTTTGTTCACATATTAAAACACTATGATCCATTTAGTGCATTTCAGTACAACATGGTTCTTTCTGAACCATTCATTTTGAGGATTCAAATTTATAATATCCTATTATCACCACCATAGTTGATAATTATTTACAAATGGCTTGCTTTGCTGAGCATCACCCCCAGAATTTTATAAATCACTTTGTTTACAGCTCCATGTTTGCAAAGAAAATATTTTTAAGTCTCTATCTCTTTGCTAAGTGAATACATTTTTCATTTCTTTTTTAGAAACAGGGTATCTCACTCTGTCACCCAGGCTGGAGTGCAGTGGCACAATTATAGCACACTACAGCCTCAAACGCCTGGGCACAAGTGATCCTCCTGCCTCAGCCTCCTGAGTAGCTAGGAATACCTGCACTCCACCATGCCCAGCTAATGTTTTCATTTTTTTAGAGATGGGGTCTTATTGTCTTAGCCAGGCTAGTCTCAAACTCCTAGGCTCGAGGGACCCTCCTGCCTCAGCCTCGCAAGTTGCTGCGATTACAGGGATGAGCCACCACACCCAGCCATTTTGAATTTCAAAAATCCAAAATTATTTACTAACATTATATCAAATGAGGAGCTATGAATCAAAGAACTCAATAATCATCTTTTTTTTCTTCATACTCCTGGGTACTATCTCATCACTAATAATAATAATAATCATGTGTTTCCATCTCTGCTTTCAAAAAGGTAAATTTTAAAACTAAGATAATCATTCAACTTTTTTTTTTTTTTTTGAGACAGAGTCACACTCTGTTACCTAGACTGGAGTGCAATGGCGTCATCGTTGCTCACAGCAACCTCAAGCTCCAGGGCTCAAGCGATCCTTGTGCCTTAGTAGCTGGGACTATAATGTGCCACCACACCTGGCTAATTTATTTTATGCAGAGATGGGGGTAGTCGTGTTGCCCAGGCTGGTCTCGAACTCCTGGCTTTAAGTGATCCTGCTGCCTCGGCCTCCACACCCAGACCAATCATTCAACTTTTTAAAGGTCTCTGGTAATTAGAGACTCTGGAAGTCATCAATGGTTATACTTAAGTAATTTCATTGCAAAAGGACCCTATATTCAGGTTAACAGATGGTTTGCTTTGCTGAGCATCACCCCCAGAATTTTATAAATCACTTTGTTTACAGCTCCAAGTTTGCAAAGAAAATATTTTTATTTAGGTGCAAACAAACACCTACTAAGCACCTGCCAGTAGACTGCGCTGTCCTATTCCACTGCTTGGTGACTTTGACTCCGTATCTGCAAATGAAATAAATCCCTTTAGAGTCAATCTGGTTTTCTCCTTCGTGGCTTTCTGTGGACCTGCCCTGTACAATATAATAACTACTAGCCATGTATGGCTATTTAATTTTTTTGTCTTTGTTTTGTTTTTTGTTTTGAGACAGTATCACTCTGTTGTCTAGGCTACAATGCTGTGGCATCAACCTAGCTCACAGCAACTCAAACTCCTGGGCTCAAGCAATCCTTCTGCCTCAGCCTCCTGAGGAGCTGGGACTACAGGTGTACACCAGCACACCCAGCTAGTTTTTTCTATTTTTTATAGAGACAGGGTCTCTTTCTTGCTCAGGCTGGTCTCAAACTCCTGACCTCAAGCCAGCCTCTCACCTCAGCTTCCCAGAGTCCTAGGATTGCAGGCATGAGCCTCATGCCCAGCCAACATGTGGCTATTTATATTTAACTGAAATTTAAAAATAAGTTCTTCAGTTGTAGTATCTACAAATATAACATGTCCATCATCACAGAGAGTTATTGGATAGCACTGTGGTAGACACAGGACAAACTGTCCACTCATTCAGTCCCTTCCTATGTTACTCATCTTTTATGCTTAACTGCCTATAATGACCAATGCATATTGTTGTCAATTGTTGAAACCAGACTGGAGTATTTTTCTAACTTTATCCAACTGAGTTTATTATTTAGTTTATCTTCTTTGGTTCTATGAATTTTTTTTTTTTTTTTTTTTTTTTTTTAAAGACAGAGTCTCACTTTGTTGCCCAGGCTAGAGTGCCATGGTGTCAGCCTAGCTCACAGCAACCTCAAACTCCTGGGCTTAAGCTATCCTTCTGCCTCAGCCTCCTGAGTAGCTGGGACTAAAGGCATGTGCCACCATGCCCAGCTAATTTTTTCTATGTATATTTTTAGTTGGCCAATTTAATTTCTTTCTACTTTTAGTAGAGACAGTAGGTCTCTTGCTCAGGCTGGTCTCGAACTCCTGAGCTCTAATGATCCACCCACCTCAGCCTCCTAGAGTGCTAGGAATACAGGCGTTAGCCACCATGGCCGGCCCAGTTCTATGAATTTTAAATTACATTCTGTGTCAGTTCTTGCTCCTTTCTAGACGCATATTTTTGTCATTTTCTTCTTGCTCTTTTCTCTAGCACTGTAGAAATTTAGCTGAGTTTTGATCACATGCAGATTTAATGAGATTGCATAATGAGATTTTCCTTTTACTATTATATTAGTTGTATGTTGCCCATATGTTTTCCAGCAGTTTTTTCCATGAAATTCATTAGTGTTCTAGGCAGTACAGTGTTTCTACAGTAGGTGGCAGCAATATCAAATTTCAGATTTATACTATATCAAGGTAGAGCAAATACTAATGCTGCAACGTCTTTTTCTTTTATAACTTTTTAACTCCAGGAATGATTGGACCTGCAGTATTCTTAATAGCTGCTGGATATATAGGCTGTGATTATTCTTTGGCCGTTGCATTCCTAACTATATCAACAACACTGGGAGGCTTTTGCTCTTCTGGATTTGCTATCAACCATCTGGATATTGCACCTTCGTGAGTACTATTATAAAGTTTTGCGATGATTGACTTTAAATTCTGTTATTTTAATCGTGGTAAAATATGTATGACATAAAATTCACCATTTTTAATTGTACAGTTCTGTGACATTAAGTATTCACATTGTTATGCAACTATCGCCACCAACCATCTCTAGAACTATTTCATCTTCCCCAGCTGAGACTCTCTACCCATCACACACTATTTCCCCATTTCCTCCTTATTCCTGGCCCTGGCAACCATAATTCTCCTTTCTGCCTCTATGAATTTAACTAGTGTTGGAAAGATTTCAATTCTTCACAAAATTTCAATTTAAAAAAAAATTTTCAATTTATATATAATTAAAGGATGACATTGTTTTTAATTTTTTTTTTTTTTTTTGAGACAGAGTCTCGCTTTGTTGCCCAGGCTAGAGTGAGTGCCCTGGCGTCAGCCTAGCTCACAGCAACCTCAAACTCCTGGGCTCAAGCAATTCTCCTGCCTCAGCCTCCCAAGTAGCTGGGACTACAGGCATGCGCCACCATGCCCGGCTAATTTTTTGTATATATATTAGTTGGCCAATTAATTTCTGTCTATTTATAGTAGAGATGGGGTCTTGCTCTTGCTCAGGCTGGTTTTAAACTCCTGACCTCAAACAATCCACCCACCTCGGCCTCCCAGAGTGCTAGAATTACAGGCCTGAGCCACCGCGCCCGGCCTTTCAATTTAAACCTTTAAATAAATCACCTCTGTTCCGAGTGTTCTTATAAGAACATTGCAATAACACAGTATAACTTATTTCTACAATAGGAACTCTGAAAGCAGAAACTATCTTGTCCTCAGGGCTCACCATGGTACTTGGCACATGGTAGGCATTTAGTTGGATGGATGAATGCCAAAGAGGAAGCCAATTAATTTATCCAATGATTAATATTACCTGTGTGAAAATACATATGCAAATGTACTTGGTAGTTTGCAAATCACTTTCACAAACATTATCTCATTTCATCCTTAAAACAGTCCTATGAAGTCGATATTCTTACCCTATTTTAAGGGTAAGGAAACTCAAGTTCAGACAATTTAAGTGATTTGTCTTATACCACACAGCTAATAAATGATTGGGCCAAAATGTAAACATAATATTTTTACTTTTTTTTTTTTTTTTTGAGACAGTCTTGCTTTGTTGCCCAGGGCTAGAGTGAGTGCCATAGCGTCAGCCTAGCTCACAGAAACCTCAAACTCCTGGGCTCAAGCAATCCTACTGCCTCAGCCTCCCAGGTGTCTGGGATTACAGGCATGTACCACCATGCCCAGCTAATTTTTTCTATATATTCTTTTAGTTGTCCAGCTAATTTCTTTCTATTTATAGTAGACACGGGGTCTCGCTCTTGCTCAGGCTGGTTTGGAACTCCTGACCTTAAACAATCCGCCCACCTCGGCCTCACAGAGTGCTAGGATTATAGACCTCCCAGAGTGCTGGGATTATAGGCATGAGCCACTGCGCCCAGCCTAAAATTTTTACTTTTAAGCCCCAAATTCTTTCTACAGGTCTCTGGAAACATTCTTTGGGCCACATATTTATTTATCTTTGGAGAAAAGATAAATTTCTATTTTTAGTAGAGACTGGGGGTCTTGTTCTTGCTCAGGCTGGTCTCAAACTCCTGATCTTAAGTGATCCTCCTACCTTGGGCTTCAAGAGTGGGAGGATTACAGGCATGAGCCCCGGTGCCCTATTCATGAAGCCGTTCCACACCACCACTGCCTGCGTTTTTCTGTTCCTTCTCTCTATGCATTCCATTTATAATTTTGTACTAGATGCATTTGTATTTACTGCCTTACCTTGATAAATAATTATTTCTTGTCTTTCCGATCTCTCCAATTTGGGTGTAAGCTCTTTCAGCCTGAGACATCTTATATATCCACAGTATAGCTCCTGGCAGAAGGAGAGGCACACCCAGCCTCTTTGAATGTGGATGCAACCCAGCCGTTGAAGGGTTGATTTATATGATTATCCTAAGAAAGTAGGAGCTTCAGTGCTACATGCACCCTTAACAGTGGGGAACCAAGAAAGAGAGCTGATAGTACTTAGGCATTAGACTAAGCAGCCATTTGAAATAAAAGGAAGCTGAAGCAGATGTCCTGGGCCTAGAAGCTCTGACGGTGCAGGGACTAAGTCTGTCTTGTTACTGTAGTAGTGCCAGCACCTGGCCTTGCTCTGGACCATGGTCAGTGCTCAGTCAACTGCATGAATGGAAGAATGAAAATAGACATTCATATTCAGTGCATTCAGACATTCATATTCAGTTAAAATTCTTTCTAAACAACTATTTGTGTAATTGATCTTACTATATGTCTATACTTTTTTATTGATACATAACAACTGTACATATTTATGAGATACATGTGATATTTTGATACATGCATATATAATGTGTAATGATTAAACCAGGGTAATTGTGTATATGTGGCACCTCAAACATTCATCATTTCTTTGTGTTAAACCTTCCATATCTTCTCTTCTAACTAGTTTCAAATATACAATAAATTATTAGTAACTATAGTCACCCGACTGTGCTATCAAACACTAGAACTTTAATCTTTCTATCTAATTTAGTCTTGTGTACCCATTAACTAACCTCTCTCCATCCCCGCCCCTTTCCAGCCTCTGGTAACCTCATTCTATTCACTACCTCCATGAGATCAGCTCTTTTGGCTCCCACACATGGGTGAGATCATGCGATAATTGTCTCTCTGTGTCTGGCTTATTTATCCATGTTACTGCAAATGATAGAATTTCATTCTTTTTATGGCTGAATAATATTCTATTGTGTTAACCATTTTTGTTTAAAGATATTTCTTTACCTCCTAGGCTTTGTTTTAAGCCACTTTTTTATCTTTGGGATTTTAAAAAGTGATTCTCCAATCCTTCATAGAATTATTAAGTTATCAGTATAGATTTGCAATTTTTTTTTAGAGTGAATTGTAGTTACCCCTTTATCCACAAAATTAGCTAGATTTTTTTCAGGTTATTGCAAAAGGTGGCAGCTTTAAATGTATATTAATTGTATATTACTTTTAATGAATGTTTTTACTTCCTAATCCTAGTAAATGAAATATGACACTTGTTTAGTTATTTCTTCACTTCCATTACCATAACTGCTCATTGGAGAAATTGATTGGTTAAATACCTGAGTTTGCATATCTGTGTTTATTTTTATTTTTTTATTTTATTTATTTTATTTATTTATTTTTTTGAAACAGAGTCTCACTTTGTTGCTCAGGCTAGAGTGAGTGCCATGGCGTCAGCCTAGCTCACAGCAACCTCAATCTCCTGGGCTCAAGCAATCCTCCTGCCTCAGCCTCCCGAGTAGTGGGACTATAGCATGTGCCACCATGCCCAGCTAATTTTTTGTATATATATTTTTAGTTGGTCAATTTCTTTCTGTTTTTGGTAGAGACAGGGTCTCACTCAGGCTGGTTTCAAACTCCTGACCTTGAGCAATTCCACCTGCCTCGGCCTCCCAGAGTGCTAGGATTACAGGCGTGAGCCACCGCACCCAGCCCATATCTGTGTTTAGAAAGCTATAAAAGATGTCTTCATAATAGTGAATTGCACAGCACACTATGTAAGTTCATATTAATAATAACATTAAGACTGAAGTCAAAAAAATAATATTTGCAGAGATTCAGAGCAGAAAGGAAATAGCATATATAAATGAGATTTTGCTCATTAAGACCTTTTGTCCTCTCAACTTCTCTACTCTATACCCATCTCAAAACAATTTAAGACATGACTGCATATTACCTTATCCCATTAAATTAAACCTTATCCCATTAAATTAAATCACTGTTCTAGAACAGAAGAATCTTCCCAAGATTCAGAATTCCAACACAAGTTATACTGTGTAAGCCTACAGAGCTTATTGTTCCTTAGTGTAGTGTGAAACTAGCAGTTGTTCATTTGACAGTGGTCATTCTTTGTCTTAAATGGTAATATTTTGATTTATTCAGAGTTTCAGCATCAAGAAGAACAAATAAAAAAGTTAGTATTTTTGTTAGTAATTAGAAATTTGTAGGAACAATAATTAGTTATATACTGACTACTCAGCCAGGAGTGGTGACTAATGCCTGTAATCCTAGCACTCTGGGAGGCGGAAGAGGTAGGATTGCTCAAGGTCAGGAGTTCAAGACCAACCTGAGCAAGAGCAAGACCCTGTCTCTACTATAAATAGAAAGAAATTAGCTGGACAACTAAAAGAATATAGAGAAAAAATTAGCCGGGCATGGTGGCACATGCCTGTAGTCCCAGCTACTCAGGAGGCTGAGGCAGAAGGATTGCTTGAGGCCAGGAGTTTGAGGTTGCTGTGAGCTAGGCTGATGCCATGGCACTCTAGCCTGGGCAACAGAGTGAGACTCTGTCTCAAAAATAATAATAATAATAATTAGTTATATACTGACTACTAAATAGCCACCCATTTTACAGATAAAATGATACCTTTTTTAGTTAATTATCTGTGGTCATATTTTTCATACAATTAAATTTAATTTAAAGTTTCAGAATAAGAAATATATTCAATTAATTATTAAACCCATCAGATACAGTCTTCGCATTGTTTATATTTTCAAGTCTGAACTTACCCTTTGTACAATCTTATATAATTTTTATTTTTCAAATAGAAAATTAAGTTAATAATTAACCCTTTGCACTCACTTGCTTTTTTCTCATTATCCACTCAACATTATCCACACTCGACATCCGAGTGCAAAGGGTTAATCCCTATTAAATATAAAACCTTTTGTGTTTTTAATGTGAATGTAGTTACCGAGTTACATTTGTTTTTAAAATCACATGGATCTGGCCGGGCGCTGTGGCTCACGCCTGTAATCCTAGCTCTTGGGAGGCCGAGGCGGGCGGATTGCTCAAGGTCAGGAGTTCAAAACCAGCCTGAGCAAGAGCGAGACCCCGTCTCTACTATAAATACAAAGAAATTAATTGGCCAACTGATATATATATAAAAAATTAGCCGGGCATGGTGGTGCATGCCTGTAGTCCCAGCTACCCGGGAGGCTGAGGCAGAAGGATCGCTCGAGCCCAGGAGTTTGAGGTTGCTGTGAGCTAGGCTGACGCCACGGCACTCACTCTAGCCTGGGCAACAAAGTGAGACTCTGTCTCAAAAAAAAAAAAAAAAAAAAAAAAAAAAAATCACATGGATCTAATAGTCAGAATAATAATAAAAATATCACACAGCATGTGTGAAGTCTATTGTGGTGAAAAAACGTTGAATATATCTCTTATCCCATCTAGCAAAGGAATTGTGTTTTTACAAGCCAAGATTGATCATGCATGAAAGTCTTATTACAGTGCCTGTCACATAGACTATGTTCAGTAAATATTTGTTGAATGAATGAGTCTCTGTTTTTAATCACAAGACTAAGTGTCTGATGTCGGAAGTACAGTACACCGGAGACTTTTGTCAAAAAGAGAAAATAGGCCGGCATGGTGGCTCACACCTGTAATACTAGCTCTCTGGGAGGTCGAAGCAGGCGGATTGTTTGAGTTCAGGAGTTCGAAACCAGCCTGAGCAAGAGCGAGACCCCGTCTCTACTATAAATAGAAAGAAATTAATTGATCAACTAATATATATAGAAAACATTAGCCGGGCATGGTGGTGCATGCCTGTAGTCCCAGCTACTCGGGAGGCTGAAGCAGAAGGATTGCTTGAGCCCAGGAGTTTGAGGTTTCTGTGAGCCAGGCTGATGCCATGGCACTCACTCTAGCCTGGGCAACAAAGTGAGACTGTCTAAAAAAAAAAAAAAGAGAGAAAAATATTAAAATAGAAGGCTTTTATGAATCTTAAAAGCTAGGAAATGTTTACTCAGTATACATATTGGTAAGGTATGAACTGAAGGAGTTTAATGTAATAATAAAAGAAGAATATTTGAAAAGCAAATTTACTTCAAGAAAACTCAGTTCAATTTTGTGAGAATTTGAAAGACCTGATACAAAAATAACCAAACATAAACCGAACCCCTTCGGGTTGAAGGAGTAGGGGCACAGGAAGCCATCTCTGTCGGGGAGAGGAGAGACCTCATTGCCTAACAAAGAGCTGCTCAGTGACTTGACCTGAGTATTTGAAATTTGCAGAATAGGAGCTAGGCTTGATTACCCAAAAAAGGTTCAAGGAAATAGCAAATACTGTAATTAAAGAACTGAAATATGTTCTTTTGTGCTACTGATTAAACAAATAAAGGAATCTGGAAAGGATTTCACCTGAAATAAGTTAAACAAATTACATTGTTCAATTATTGTAGCTAATAGAATCATAGAAAGTTAGAACGAGGAAGGATTTAAAGGAATCTCCTCTACCCTGGGTGACAGAGTGAGACTCTGTCTCAAAAACAACAACAAAAGTAATCTCTTGCCTTGCTACTTCAGTGCGGTCCCTAGACCAGTGGCATCACCTGGGAGCTGGTGAGAAATGCAGAATCTCAGGCCCACCCCAGACCTGCTGAACTAGAATCTGCATTTTAAAGATGCTCCGGTGAATCTCGGGCACCCTGAAGTACGAGGCACTGGTTTAGCACTGGTTTAGCGCAGTCCTCTCACTCCTACAACAAACACTTATGGAGTACCTACTGTACATTTAGCGCACTACACAACATTACAAAAAATAAGACTCAGCGCCTGCTTGGGAGATTAGTTCAGGAAAGAAGCAATAAAAAATAGACAATTGTAATGTACTATGATAATTCTTCCCTGCACCCTATCCTCACCCCCCTTAGAGACAGTCTCACTCTGTTGCCCAGGTTGAAGTGGTGCAGTCATAGCTCACTGGAACCTCAAACTCCTGGCCTCAAGCAATCCTCCTGCCTCGGCCTTTCAAAGTACTGGGATTACAGGCATGAGCCACCACTCAACAAGTACTTATCAAATGCCTACTAAGTAGCAGCCCTTACAGACACAGCCCTAGCCTATGGAGCTGTTAGTCTAGAGTGGTAGAGGAAGTCTAGGGAAAGAATCACACAAATAAAACAGACTTTTGAAGACAAAAGGAGAGAATAGAGGGGTTATAATGTATACTAAGAAAATGTCTCTGAGGAAGTGATATTTAAGCTGAAGCCTAAAGAAGGAGTAGGAAGAAGTTAGGCAGGCAAAAAAGGAAGTAGTATTCCAGACAGAAAGATTTATTTGAGAAGAAAAAGGAGTTATTGTATCTTATCTACTCAAGCTGCCATAACAAAATTCCATAGGCTAGCAAGCTAAAACAACAGAAATTTATTTTCTCATAATTCTGGAGGCACATGTTGACAAAGAATTTTTTTTCTTGAGATAAAAGAGCCCCAAGCATGTTAATATGCCAAGAAAAGAAGGCCAAAAAATGATGAGAGCTGAAAGTTTAAACAAAAGTAAAAGTTACTTATTTCGAATTGGCAGGAAGGAATGAGATCCAGAGTCCAAGTAGAGGGATTATCTTTCAGCTGAAAAGACAAGGCAGGTAGTAAGATGAGTTCAGCTGAAGAAAAGTCTTCCGGCAAGATAGAAAGTTAAGAATTGTGTTAGTCTTAAAATATGTCCACAAATTCTTTAAAACTCCTCCCTCCAAAAGGTGGAGCCTATTTTAATTCCCTTGAGTATTGGCTGAATTTAGCGACTTATTTCTTTTTTTCTTTTTTTTCTTAAGTTATAAAAGTAAAAATAGTTTATTTTATCCTTTAGAAGGACAGAGAGGATGAGAAAGAGAGGGGGCAAGGGGAGAGCAGGGAGATGGCGTGGCATCCCAAAAAAAGAAAAGGGAGATTCCAGCCTAGTGACTTATTTCCAATGAATAAAATATGGCAAAAGTAATGATATCTGACTTGACCGTAAAAGGCATCACAGCATCCTTGTTCTCTGTGCCTCTCGATGACTCACTCTGGGAGAAGCCAACTGCCATGTTCTAAGGACAAGCAACAGCCCTGCAGCAAGGCCCTTGTGGGAAAGAGCTGAGCCTCCAGCTAGTAGCCACGTGAGTGAGCTTGGAAGCCAGTCCCCTAGCCCCAGTCAAGCCTTCACATGACTGCAGCCCTGGCGAACATCTTAACAAACCTCATGAGAGGCCCTGAGCCAGAACCACTCAGCTAAGCTGCTCCTACATTCCTGACACACAGAAACTAGGAGGCAATAAATGTTTGTCTTAAGCTGCTAACTTTTGAGGTAATTAACTTATTGAAAAAATCTTAACTGCTAGTCTTCCATTTCTCTGTGAGACGGGAGTCAAGTTCATTGCTGAGGCTAAGAAAGAAGATAAGTGGCGTAAACAACTTAAGATAAAGGTTCTAAATAGCTATTAAGAAAAATAGTCACAAAAAACTCATTGAAAAGATTTTTGGCATTGATGAGGATGAGCTAAAGCTGGAGATTAATTTTGTACTCACACTATTTTGCAAAGTTGTTATTTTTTCGTCCAGTTACGTTTAGCAGCCCAAGTATAGGGTTGAAAATGTACTGTTGGACTGATCTAGACTTGAGGTTTTGACAAGTGTGTAGGGTTGATGGACAGTCAAAGGGGTATGGGAATTGAGAGTTTTGGCAAGAAAGAGGTCTAGGCTATGTTATCTCGTAGAATGCTTTTAGTTTTAGTATAGAAATTATAACTCAAACTGGCTAAATAGCATAATCTATTGATTCACTTCAGTGTAAAGTGAAAAGATAATAGGCTTCAGGCAAGAGTTGATAACCAGCTGCCCACTGATATCACCAGATTGTTTCCTTCCCACTCTCTGCTCCACCTTTTTTTTTTTGAGACAGAGTCTCACTTTGTTGCCCGGGCTAGAGTGCCATGGTGTCAGCCTAGCTCACAACCTCAAACTCCTGGGCTCAAGCAATCCTTCTGCCTCAGCCTCCCAAGTAGCTGGGACTACAGGCATGTGCCACCATACCTGGCTAATTTTTTCTATATATTCTTTTAGTTGTCCAGCTAATTTCTTTCTATTTTTAGTAGAGACGGGGGTCTCACTCTTGCTCAGGCTGGTCTCGAACTCCTGAGCTCAAATGATCCTCCTGCCTCAGCCTCCCAGAGTGCTAGGATTACAGGCATGAGCCACAGCGCCTGCCCCTCTGCTCCACCTTTTGTGGTACTAGTTTTAGCCTAAGATTGGGTGCGCTTATAAAATTCACAATGAAATGATTACTAGCAATAAGCAGGACTACATGCTTCCTCATTCATATCAAGCAACAAAGAAAAGGATCTTTTCCTTTCCCAATCACGGAAATAAGTCCTGGGCTTCATTTTTTTTTTGAGACAGAGTCTCACTTTGTTGCCCAGGCTAGAGTGCCATGGTGTCAGGCTAGCTCACAGCATCCTCAAACTCCTGGGCTCAAGCTATCCTTCTGCCTCAGCCTCCTGAGTAGCTGGGACTACAGGCACGTGCCACCATGCCCGGCTAATTTTTTTTCTATATATTTTTAGTTGGCCAATTAATTTCTTTCTATTTTTTAGTAGAGATAGGGTCTCACTCTTACTCAGGCTGGTCTCGAACTCCTGACCTTGAGCGATCCAACCGCTTGGGCCTCCCAGAGTGCTAGGATTACAGGCGTGAGCCACCACGTCCAGCCCTGGGCTTTGTTTTGATTAAACAAAACTGAGTGACATATTCACCCTGAACCAACCCCAGTGGCCAAGGGAATACCATTTGACTTTAGCACAATCGGTACCCACCCCTAAAGTTAGAAGTGAAAGGATCAATGCCCCTTACACATTGTTACTGCTACACAGTTGGGAGTGGGAATGGATGCTGAGAAAGCCTTCCAGAACATCCACTATGATACATGAAGATGTGGACATAAAGGACTCATTTTGAAGATGAAGAAACTTGGTCACAGAGAAGTTATGTGGCCAGCAAATGGCAGACCAAAGACTTGGATCCATGTCTTCCAGAGTCAAGGTCTGAGGGTCTTTCTACTACATCAAGTTGCCTCACAATGACTTATTTTAAAATCTTAAAGAATTAGTCATTGCAAAGATACTAATCATTATTTGGAGAATTCAAGGAAAAGAACTCATTGTAGAGAACACATAGTCTAGTTGCCTTAGTTAAATGTATGTATTATATATCATAAATCTATGTAAATGCGGGTGAGAAGAAAAAAATATTAAAAAAAAACCATAAAATTGGCTCAGCAGCCAGCCAGCAAGAGGAAGGTGGTAAGCCGCCCATTCTATTTCATGGAGCTGAAATGTAGTTTAGGATTCATCAGGTTCCTGAAGTCTTGTCAGAAGCTCTGGAATCTGGTGAGGGCCCCACCTGCTCTCTTGAACTGGCAATGGAGGAAAATTGGGTCATCAAATAAAAATTAGAGCTATTGTCAAAAGAAGATGAAAGTCGATGCTGGAAAAGGAAAAAACAAACATCCACAGTTCCTATCCTATAAAATTGCTGTGAAGATTAAATAGAGCATACACCCACAACACTTTGCTTATAATGCAGTAAATGCATTTGCACATAATACAGTAAATGTAGTTACTATTTTCTGGCTAACTTTGAATTAGGTGTTATGGCCAGGGTCACAAACCAATCCAAGTAAAAATTTTTTGTTTTTTATGTAATTTTTTGAGACAGAGTCTCACTCTGATGCCCGGGCTAGAGTGCCATGGTGTAAGCCTAGCTCACAGCAACCTCAAACTCCTGGGCTCAAGCGATCCTCCTGCCTCAGCCTCCTGAGTAGCTGAGACTACAGGCATGCTCCACCATGCCCGGCTAATATTTTCTATATATATTTTAGTTGGCCAATTAATTTCTTTCTATTTTTAGTAGAGATGGGGTCTCACTCTTGCTCAGGCTGGTCTTGAGCTCCTGACCTCGAGCGATCCTCCTGCTTCGGCCTCCCAGAGTGCTAGGATTGCAGACGTGAGCCACCATGCCCGGCCTCCAAGTAAAATATTAAAGGCACTTTGGGAGGGTAAGGCAGGAGGATCACTGGAGACCAGGAGTTCAAGACCAGTCAGGGCAACATAGCGAGACCCCCATCTCTACAAAAATAAATAGACAATAAATAAATAGAATATTAAAGGGATGAGTGATGAGTTCTTAGAAAACAAAATACTGATCACTAAGGAGCCACTGCTGGATCACTAAAAGCCAAAATGGCAAAAGTCTGATTTCTCAGCATCATTTTTAGCCTAATACAATGGAGAAAGCACAGTAGATTTAGTGTGTCAGTACTTCAGCAAGGTCTCCCATGATACCCTTTTGGACAAGGTGGAGAAAGATGAATTGGATGTACAAGTAGGCAATTTTGTAATTACTAAATTTCAGTGTAATAGCATGTTGATTAGTGCACCTAGTCATTTAACACAGCGTCCCCCTGAGGGGGACGGGGAGGCGGAGCTCAGGCAATGATGCCAGCGATGGCAATGGGGGTGGCTGTAAATACAGATGAAGCTTCCCTTGCTCGCCACCACTCACCTCCTGCTGTGCAGCCTGGTTCCTAACAGGCCATGGACTAGTACCCCTCTGCCTCTCTGCGGCCTGGGGTTGTGTCCCGGCCCGCGGGGACCTTTTGTTACTCGCGGGGGTCAAGGGGGACCTTGCCTGAAAGAGATGGGCGAGAGAAAGGAACGAGACCAAGCAAATGGTTGTCAAGGTCTACTTACTTGGATTTTTAGTAGGTTTTATATACAGAAACAAGGAAGTAGAAACAGAAAAATAGAGTGGAGGGATGATGAGGCTTGGGTGTGGGCCAATCAGCCCCAATCAGCATCCCAATGGCACCGGAAGCTGTTTGTGATTGATCACTCAACCCCAACCTGGCAGGGGGTCGGGAACAATTGCAGGTAGCATGCCCTGGAGCAAGCACGTCATGGAATGCATTCTTCTCGGAACTATAGCTGGAGGGCTGGGTGCTATTTTCGTCTTAGGCTATTTTCCGGGGCGAGGCCCAAGGCCCGTTTGTAGGACAAGTCGTTGGAATGTGGAGGGTCTTAGTCTCCAACAGGGTTGGGGACTGCAAGTTTAACAAACACTGTGCCTGTCACTGTACAAGACGTTGAAGACACAAACAGGAAGGTGACATGATTCCTGCTTGCATCTGTGTAAAAGCTTAAGCCGGCTTGCAGGGTGATACAAACGGTCATGTCATGAAGTGTACGCTGAATAGCCAGCAGGGGGAGCCTGTGGCTGAGCATCAGTCATCAGCGGGGTGGTTGAACTCTACATCTTAAAGACCCTGGTCCGGCCCTGAAATTTTTTGTGAGTCTTATAGGTCAAAAAGGATACTTACACAGATTTGGTATGAAGCCAAACATTTCAGTAACATAAATGACTCCAGCAAATAGTTGTAGCAGTTAGGAGAATGGTAAGCACCTATATGCCCCAGGTAATCAAGCCGGCTCGACTTGCTCAGCTGATCGTGGCTGTGATTTATGGCTGTGAACAAACCTTTAAAATTATACACCTGGGCTGGGTGTGGTGGCTCAAGCCTATAATCCTAGCACTTTGGGAGGCTAAGGCGGGAGGATTGCTGGAGGCCAGGAGTTCAAGACCAGCCTGAACAAGAACAAGACCCCATATCTACAAGAAATATATAGAAAAATTAGCTGTGTGTGGTGGCTCCTGCTTGTAATCTCAGCTACTCAGGAGGCTGAGTCAGGAGTATTGCTTGAGCCCAGGAGTTGGAGGCTGCAGTGAGCTATGATAACACCACTATACCCTAGCCCAGGCCACAGAGCGAGACCCTGTCAACAACAACAACATAAAAAAGTTATACAACTGTATAAATGTAAGGTAATTTCATCAGAGTGAAAATTATTTCTCTCCTTTATATTTTGATTCAACCCTTCAGGTGAGCTTTCAGTTATTTTCCAACTGGAATTTATTGCTTCAAAACACACCAGTTATTTCTAGTTTCCTGTGTCTTGGTTAAGGAAATGGGTTACATATCGTATGACCATGTTGTTGCTTAGTTGCTTTTTGTCTTGGTAACAACCGAGTGCCCATTCAGTGTAACACTCTACTAGTTAGAACAAGAACACTTGAGAACCATAAACACTTAAGCATTTAGCACTAGAACTTGTGGTAAAAAATTAAGCATGAGAAAATTCATCTTTCCAACAGATTGAGTTCAGTGATCACTATGTTTTTAACAAGATAGCATTGTAGATTAAAACATTATAATCCTAAGTACTGATTTGGAATCAAACAAATTGAATAACATTTTTTTAGTCTGTCTTCATCTATAAAGTGAAGATAATCCTACCTCATGGGGTTGATTTTACTATTAAAATGAGATAACATACATGTAAAATACTTATAACTATGTCTGATAGAAGGTTTTTCAATAAATAGTATTCCTATTAACATATAAATGTATGCATGGTAAATTTTTTGCCCAGATTCCTGGGAATTGGATAGATTTTCCACTATTAATCCCACAAAATTCTAGTACTCCAACAGCAGAGAATCCAGACTGAGTCCGTACAACTTGTTTTCTTCCAAGCAGTCATCAATCTTTCATGGTCCTTCCTGGCCAGATGTAATCTAAATACTTGAATGAGCTTCTTGGTGCTGACATCTAGAATTTCACAGCACTCATCTGCACTTAATATCTGTCACTGAAAGTCCTGGCACAGTGCAGTTAGTTCCTCCTACTGCCAAGGTGTTAATAGTTTAAAGAAAGAAAAAAAAAAAAAGATAGGGCCTGCCAAGCTTGGTTAATTTAAGATATACTCTCTAAAGGAGGTAACTGAAAAAGATCTGTGCCTCATGGTTATATTATTGTGTTGTGTATGCAGCAGTTTGGACATAAAAATTTGTGATGTTTATGGATAACTGAATTAGGTTCAACAGGATTTTTTTTTTTTTTTTTGAGACAGAGTCTCACTTTGTTGCCCAGGCTAGAGTGAGTGCCTGGCGTCAGCCTGGCTCACAGCAACCTCAATCTCTGGGGCTCAGCGATCCTACTGCCTCAGCCTCCCGAGTAGCTGGGATTACAGGCATGCGCCACCATGCCAAGCTAATTTTTTGTATATATATTTTAGTTGGTCAATTAATTTATTTCTATTTTTGGTAGAGACGGGGTCTCACTCAGGCTGGTTTCAAACTCCTGACCTTGAGCAATCCGCCTGCCTCAGCCTCCCAAAGTGCTAGGATTTACAGGCGTGAGCCACCGCGCCCGGCCAGGATTTTTTATTTAGGTACATTTTCATCCAAAATGGGGAGAGGAATTTCAGATCAGTAGTTTACAACCTAGGTATTGAGAATTCTAAATCCTAATAGAAATTGCATTATCCCACACTTTGAGTTTTCCTACCAAAAATATCAAACCTAAATTTAATGAACCCTCAAGGACCTCGTCTAGATACTACCAATGTACAGGAAATACAAGAGACATAAAAGTATGTGTTAAATGATGCCTCAGGGATATAATCTACAAAATCCAGAATTTAGGACTATCTCTAGGACAAATATCCTGGTTTCTTCAATTAAACAGAGACAACAATAAAAAAAATGAAATATTAATACACACAACAAGTTGGAATGATGCTCAATGACCCTAGTATGTAATCCAAAATGTTGCATACTATACGATTTCATTCATATAAAATTTCTGATCAGGAATTGGCAACCTTTGGAACTTAATGCCCAAGAAGGTGCTAGTCTGTGTGGAACAAAACTCCTGTGATCAATGCATTCCAGTGGTCCCCACAGTCTACGCATGGGACCTCTATTAACTGTGGGTCACCTGCCACCTCTCTTTAATAAGCATGTATTGAATGGGCACATGTGTTATCCTGGGCACTGGATATAATAAAGGGAAATAAAACATGAGTTTGCAATGAGACTATGGAGTCAGACTTGGCAAACTTGAATTAGAAGGACAATTACATCTTAAAACACACAGTACTTACTCCCATAATATGCCGAAATAAAAAAAAGAAAGAAAAGGCAACTTACAGAATGAGAGAAAATATTTGCAAACCATATATCTGTTAAAGGGTTAATATTAAAAATATATAAGTAACTCTTACAACTCAATAAAAAACAAACAAACATACCCTAATAACCCATTTAAAAAATAAGCTAAGGCGGGGCGCGGTGGCTCACACCTGTAATCCTAGCATTCTGGGAGGCCGAGGCGGGCGGATTGCTCAAGGTCAGGAGTTCGAAACCAGCCTGAGCAAGAGCGAGACCCCCGTCTCTACTATAAATAGAAAGAAATTAATTGGCCAACTAATATATATAGAAAAAATTAGCTGGGCATGGTGGCACATGCCTGTAGTCCCAGCTACTCAGGAGGCTGAGGCAGGAGGATCACTTAAGCCTAGGAGTTTGAGGTTGCTGTGAGCTAGGCTGACGCCACGGCACTCACTCTAGCCTGGGCAACAAAGTGAGACTCTGTCTCAAAAAATAAATAAATAAATAAATAAGCTAAGAACTTGAATAGACACTTCTCTAAAAGAAACATGGCCAGCGGATATGTAAAAAATTTTCAACATCACTAATAGGGAAATGCAAATCAAAACCATGATGACATTTCAGCTCACACCTGTGAGGATGGCTAGTTAAAAAAAAAAAAACAAAAAAAAACACATAGTACTATCGTGAAAGACAATAAAGATTCTGAGAGGACTGCTCCATATGAGCTGAGCTAGGCAGAGAAGGCTTCCTGGAAGTACCCAAGTGAGCAGTTAACGTGGAAGGAGTGTAGATTTCAGGTACCAGATATATAGTGTGAGCAAAGGTAAGTAGCAGGAATGAGCATGGCAGATGTGAGCGCCAGAATGAAAGCTGTCTGGATCTGAAGGTGTGACTGTGCAGTACTGGGACATAAGGCTGGGTAGATGGACCACAGCCAGGCTATTGCAAACCAGGCAGAAGACTGAAGTTTTCTGAATGTAAGAGTTAAACCATCCATTCAGGTTTTTTAGTAGAGAGGGGTGACTTGACAAAATTGTAACTATTCAAATGGAAGTCTATACAGTTTGAGAGACAGTTCAACCATATTTAAATGTCCTTAAAAATCTTTATGCCAAAAGGTTCTGTTTGTTGATCAGATACTAATAATGTGGCTGTGTTTAGGTCATTTACCTTGTAAAAATTCAGCAAATTCGGCCGGGCGTGTTGGCTCACGCCTGTAATCCTAGCATTTTGGGAGGCGAGAGGATTACTTGAACTCAGGAGTCCAGCCTGAGCAAGAGCGAGACCCCATCTCTACTGTAAATAGAAAGAAATTAGCCAAACAACTACAAATAGAAAAAATTAGCTGGGAGCAGTGGTGCATCCCTGTAGTCCCAGCTACTCGGGAGGCTGAGGCAGCAGGATTGCTGAGCCCAGGAGTTTGAGGTTGCTGTGAGCTAGGCTGACACCACAGCACTCTAGCCCGGGCAACAGAGTGTCTAAAAAAAAAAAAATTCAGCAAACTTTACACTGATGGTTTGTGTACTTTTCCTCATGTATTTTTTTTTTTTTTTTTTTGAGACAGAGTCTCGCTTTGTTGCCCAGGCTAGAGTGAGTGCCATGGCGTCAGCCTAGCTCACAGCAACCTCAAACTCCTGGGCTCCAGCGATCCTTCTGCCTCAGCCTCCCGAGTAGCTGGGACTACAGGCATGCGCCACCATGCCCAGCTAATTTTTTACATATATATATCAGTTGGCCAATTAATTTCTTTCTATTTATAGTAGAGACAGGGTCTCGCTCTTGCTCAGGCTGGTTTTGAACTCCTGACCTTGAGCAATCCGCCCGCCTCAGCCTCCCAAGAGCTAGGATTACAGATGTGAGCCACCGCGCCCGGCTCCTCATGTATTTTATACTAAAAAAATTTTTTTTAGTATAATTCACACTGACGTAGTAGAGTATGCTAATTTGTTTCTATTTTTTAGTAGAGATGAGGTCTCACTCTTGCTCAGGCTGGTCTTGCTCAGGTTTATACTTCTGACCTTGAGCGATCCTCCTGCCTCGGCCTCCCAGAGTGCTAGGATTACAGGCATGAGCCACCACACCTGGCCCAGCATTTCATTCTTTTTAAGATGGTACTTACTGGAGATCTTGGATATGGTAGCCTTCTTTAGTCTGCATACATTGCTTATGTATTAGAAAAAACAGATTATTAGCATTTCCCAACTACAGGCAGAAATTCTTCAAAGATTTGCATCTAAACATAGATAGAAATATCCCACTCCCCTAAGATTTATACTTAAGGCTGGTCATTTGGGAAACGAGAGGATTACTTGAGCTCAGGAGTTCAAGACCAGCCTGACCAAGATCGAGACCCTATGTCTACTGTAAATAGAAAGAAATTAGCCAGACAACTAAAAATATGTAGAAAAAATTAGCCGGGCATGGTGGCGCGTGCCTGTAGTCCTAGCTACTCAGGAGGCTGAGGCAGAAGGATCGCTTGAGCCCAGAAGTTGGAGGTTGCCGTGAGCTAGGCTGACGCCACGCCACTCTAACGCAGGCAACAGAGTGAGACTCTGTCTCAAAAAAGAAATAAAAACAAATCATTGCATTTGAGAAACTTTTTCCAAACTTAATAAAAATGCCCTTTTTGTCATACACACAATATAGACCCAACTTGTCTACTTTTGAGAAAGTATGCAAAGATTTAGCCACAAGCAAGTGTATAATTAGTGGAACAAGTTAAATTGTATGTTCAATATTATCTCATGTCTATAATAATATACTAGAAATAAATAATATACAAAAAAATAACTAGGATATTTACCAAAATGTTAATGTTGATTATCTCTATACGAAAGAATAAGTAATTTCATTTTCTTAGTTTTTTTCTTATTTTATTATTAATTTTTAACAATTAATTATAATTGAATTTTGTAATCACAAAACAAATTCTTTTTTTAAACTTAAAAATGTAAGTTAGACACACCAAGCTTTGTCTCCAGATACAGTCATATATGAAAATCATGTCTCAGCACTTTCCTATTAATGTATCACTTTAAAAGGGATCATTTCAATGGCCTGTTCTTCTAGGTAATGTTAAAGGGCTAATTAACTATTGAAATGCAAGTTTTTCACCAGCTGAATATAAAATCTTATTTCAGTGAGACATTTCATTTAGACATAAAATTTCATAAGAACACAACTGGGTAGTAGAATAGCTATCTACTGAAAGAAGCTGCTTAAATGTGTAACACAATAATAAACCCCTATGAAAATGTTTCTGCAGGTATGCTGGTATCCTCCTGGGCATCACAAATACATTTGGCACTATTCCAGGAATGGTTGGGCCTGTCATTGCTAAAAGTCTGACCCCTAATGTAAGTAGATAATTTGCTCGTAAACTGAAAAGGGTTTGGAGCTATACATCTGTGTCAAAGTTGAGTATATTTTAATTAAGGGTAAAATTCTGAGTGTTTATTCTTATGAAATTCTTTTTAGCAACAAAATACTAAATGCCTTAATGGATGGGAAAGTATATTTTCAAAGAATACTCTTTGGGTTTTAAACAGAACAGTAGGACTAAGTTAAATTAAGATCTTATAGCTGAAACCACACAGGTAGTTAAAAGTTATATTATACCAGAAGAACAATTTGTGTCTTTGATTTGGATGAATAAAAATTGGTAATGTAAAATTATTCAAAAAGTGGGCCTGTGAAGGTGAGGTGTCAGGAAATCACATGAGAATGAATGAGGAACAATTAAAATAACTGAGAATGTTTAGAGGGTCAGAGGACTTGGGAAAACATGCTAGATTTCTTCACATATCTGACAGGCTACTAAATAAAAGATGGACACCTATTCTCGGCAGTGCCACAAAGACAGATGGAGAGAAGTTATGAGGAGATGTTAGGAAGGTTTTCTGTTCAAAGCTGTTACTTTATGGAATGAGCTGCCTTAGGAGTTAGTAAGCCCTAAAATAGTCAAATGTTTATTTAACAGGCATTTCTTGAGTGCTTATTGATTTGTAAAAGGCAAAATGATAAGCTGCTTTTACACTTGAGAAACTCACCATTTAGAGATTATATGTAATCAAACAGTTACAGTGACAAATGCTGGGGGTGGGGGGGAGGATGCATGCAGAGTACTGTGGGAAAACAGGAGGAAACAACCTCTCTGTTCCTGGAGTGGGAGGGGCAGGGAAGGAGCCCTCCAGGAGTGAGCCCAGATGTGATAAGGGCAGGACACAGCCTGGCTCAGGCACTGAGCCTTTGGGGCAGAGTGGGCCCACGACCTGAAGCTGGAAGGTGGCACAGGGCCAGGTCAGTAAGCAGAGTATTTTTAAGTTGCCTACACTGTTTAAGAAATCAAAATAAATGGCCTCAAAAGCCCCTTCCAACTCCCAATTTTCTATCATTTAAAAATATCTAAAGGACTAGTGGGAACATCTCCTTCAGGAGGTGGACTTAAGCCTCCTTTCTCTCTCCATGTTTTTCCTTTTTCTCTAAATAACCTCACTCTGGCTTCCCAGTGCCTTCTCTTTCTTTCTCATTGCCAGTTCTGCTTATTTTGTTTAAATGCTGCAAATGCAGGCACTCTGGTTAGATTGAAATTGTAAAGATCCAAAAAATGATTGTTAAAGGTAGTCACAGGACCCAGAAATTTAGATAAACGTCTCATGTTTCTATGTAACTGGTTTGTACACCAAACAATTGCCAATCTTTTACTGGCAAATGCCACGCGTACCTTGCTTTGTGTGCCATTCAAGATCTTTTCTCTACTTTTTTTTTTTTTTTTTGAGACAGAGTCTCGCTTTGTTGCCCAGGCTAGAGTGAGTGCCGTGGCGTCAGCCTAGCTCACAGCAACCTCAAACTCCTGGGCTCAAGCAATCCTTCTTCTGCCTCAGTCTCCCAAGTAGCTGGGACTACAGGCATGCGCCACCATGCCCAGTTAATTTTATATATATATATTAGTTGGCCAATTAATTTATTTCTATTTATAGTAGAGACGGGGTCTCGCTCTTGCTCAGGCTGGTTTCGAACTCCTGACCTCGAGCAATCCGCCCGCCTCAGCCTCCCAGTGTGCTAGGATTACAGGCGTGAGCCACCGCGCCCGGCTTCATTCAAGATCTTTTATGCTGGCCAGGCCTCCCTACAATGCAATGTCCCAGAGACCCTCAAACCTGAACTTCAGAGCTCCTCATAACTCGTCTTTTCTTGGCCCACCTGACACTACCCACCTAAGGACTTGAGAGATGACGCCCAGGCATAACACCTTCTTAGTGACATGTGATTTGGGGACATGCCACACTCTTTATTTTTAATAAACTTTTTACTGAAGGGTAACAGATTTTTTAAATGCACAAATACCAAGTATACAGCGGGATGAATTTTCACAAAGTTAATACATCCGTGTAACCAGCACCCAATCAAGAAACAGAACCTCACCTGCCTCAGTAAAGCCCCAGGTACCTCTTCCCAACATTCCTGCCTCACCCCCACTGAGAGGAACCGCTGTCCTGCTTTATGACCCCAGAGATTAGTTTTGTCTGACTTTGAGCTTTATATAAATGGAATCATTCAGTATCCGCTCTTTTTGCCTGGCTGCTTTTGCACAACATTTTGTTTTCGAGAGGTATTTATGTTGTGGCTCATTCATTCTCGTTCCTGTATAGTATTTCATTTAACAGATATACCACAATCCTACTAGTGATAAAGATTTGGGTTGTTTCAAGCATGGTGGCTTTTATCAATAATGCTGCTGTTTTAACAGTCTTGTGACACTGCCTTTCTTATAAACTATACTACAAAATTTTTTGCATTTGCATTTTTTTCTTTCTTTCTCTACAGAACACTGTTAGAGAATGGCAAATTGTTTTCTACATCGCTGCTGCTATCAATGTATTTGGTGCCTTTTTCTTTACACTGTTTGCCAAAGGTGAAGTGCAAAACTGGGCTCTCAATGATCACTATGGACACAGAAACTAAAGGAACCAATAAATAATCCTGTCTCTCTTAATGTATTTTTATTTATCATGTACCCTAAAAGTGCCTTTGATATTTTAATGTGTAAGCATTCTATTAATATATTTTTAAAAATTGTACTCGTATTAAATTTTTAAAGCTTGTAATCATGAAATGTCACTAGTTGCCAGATTAGTAAAATAAACTATTTTTAATTATGAATAATATATATGCTGGAACTTAATACTTCAGGTTCACATACCTGGCTGCCAGGAAGCATGAAGTAGGGGAGTTCTATTTCTTTTAAGGGCCATATTTAAGGGAATGAACTGAAAGGGACCCCCACTACCTTTGCTTAATGAAACCAGATAATAATTCTCAGGTATTATCGATAAACACCTAGTTTTGTCCACTTTCCTCATAAAAATTATTTATTTTATTTTTATTTTTTTTTGAGACAGAGTCTCACTCTGTTGCCCGGGCTAGAGTGCTGTGGCATCAGCCTAGCTCACAGCAACCTCAAACTCCTGGACTCAGGCAATCCTACTGCCTCAGCCTCCCGAGTAGCTGGGACTACAGGCACACACCACCTTGCCTGGCTAATTTTTTCCATATATTTTTAGTTGCCCAACTAATTTCTCTTTCTGTTTTTAGGAGAGATAGGGTCTCGCTCTTGCTCAGGCTGGTAACTCCTGACCTTGAGCGATCCTCCCACCTCGGCTTCCCAGAGAGTTAGGATTACAGACATGAGCCACCGCGCCCAGCCAACCTTCCTCATAAAAATTATTTATCAGCTCTAACACTTAGGTCAAACTTTAGCCTCTCCATGGAGCTGCCTGGTCTTGTGTAATTGGGCCTGGCAACGGGACTGAGGAAAGCATGCCTGGGCAGCTGCCAAGCATGCCCTCCCTGGCTTCAGGGACAGAGGGCCCAGCGTTTATCAGAGGCAACACCCAGGGCCAGTGGCAAGTCTCTGGCTAGTGTTCTCCCCCTAGGGCTATTAATGTGTAGATAAAGCCCTGAGCAGGCAGAAACACTGACATCCACAGCTACTGTCCCCTCCCCAGCACAGTAGAATATGGACTGGCATGTAACCTGCAAAAGAAAAGTGTGATGCCCAATCACAGAAAATATCATCCTTGTTTAAAACTACTCTCACATGGATCAGAGTATATATAAATTCTGTGTTTTTTAAGCTACATGAGAATTTAAAAAATGTTTTAAACTCTTACTTTTTGTTCAGTCTGTCTTCCTGTAAGCTTCTGGTTGCAGTTTAAAGTGACTTTTAAAAGCCAGATCACCCAGGACCAGTGTGTACTCATCTTTACTGCTGCTTCCCATTATTTTTCCAGTTTTTTCCTGGACCATCTTCCAGTGCTTGTCAAGCATGTCGGGGGCATCTATGTGATTTAAAACTTGGTTTATGTTGTACTGTGTTTTTGTTCAACACTACCTGAAACATTGTAACTAAAACTGTTTAATGTAATGTGATGTGAATACAGTTATATAAATTTATTTTTAAATTTGTAAATAGCTTTAAGTTGCTATGGTGATATTTCTTTTATAAATCATCAAAATAAACCTTTTCAGATTGATATTTGCATCTGACAGTTCTGTGTTATTTTTTAGTGTCCACAGTAACTATTTTACATCTTTTTTGCATCCTCCTCAAGGATACAAAAAAAATCTTTTTTGCATCTAATTCAACATGCATCTCTGCCACCACCAGAGATTTGGGCCATCTAATTGATACGACATCAGAAATCTCAATTGCCATCAACCTGCCCTTCCTACCTCTGAATAGGGTCCACTCTTCTTGCTAAAACATATACCAACATCACTGATTCCGTCCCCTCCTATCTCCTCTCAGAGCTTGCTTCAGCAATTCCTCTTCAATTTGCTTCTTAAATCTCTTTCTCTGCTTGTTCTTTTCCTTCGATCTCAGAGATATGCAAGTCTTCTTTAGCCTATCAACAAAAATACAAAAGTCTCCTGGAGATATTGAAACATTTTTTTTCTTTTTTTTTTTTTGAAACTTTTTTTTTATTTTCTTTTTTATTAAAACATTTATAGGCCAGGTGTAGTGGCTCACGCCTATAGTCAATCCTAGCACTCTGGGAGGCTGAGGTGGGCGAATTGTTGGAGCTCAGGAGTTCGAGACCAGCCAGAGCAAGAGCGAGACCCCATCTCTACTGAAAAAATAGAAAGAAATTAGCTGGACAACTAAAAATATACAGAAAAAAGTTAGGCCAGGCGTGGTGGCTCACACCTGTTAATCTTAGCATTTTAGGAGGCCGAGACGGGCGGATTGCTCGAGGTCAGGAGTTCGAAACCAGCCTGAGCAAGAGCAAGACCCTGTCTCTACTATAAATAGAAAGAAATTAATTGGCCAACTAATATATATAGAAAAAATTAGCTGGGCATGGTGGCACATGCCTATAGTCCCAACTACTCAGGAGGCTGAGGCAGGAGGATTGCTTGAACCCAGGAGTTTGAGGTTGCTGTGAGTTAGGCTGATGCCACAGCACTCTAGCCCAAGCAATGGAGTGAGACTCTGTCTCAAAAAAAAATAAAAAATTTATATACAGTATATCTCTAGGATAATACTCAGGAAACTGGAAACAATAGTGTGGTATACATTAATATATGTATACATATTGGTTTTCATCCACAGTTTCTGGCTTATAACTCCCATAGGTCGTGTTATAATGTTGGGGCACATTAAGCCTCAGGAGCAGGCTTCAGAAAACAGATTCTCTCTCTCTGACCGTCTCCTGCCCTCCTTTCACCTGCTGCTTTCTCCCCAAGGCAGGCATCTTCCCCTGCCTTTCTGTCTTAGAGCTGGCCATAAAGAAATTCCCTGACCACCCCCCTTGTTTAATTGTAAGTCATGAGACCCCCATTTCAGAAGGGGTCTTGCCCCTCATTCCCTGAAGGAAGGAATGCTGCACAGAAAGGCCAAGAAGAATCTCAACAGCCAGGCCCTGCTGGGTTTCCCCATCAGTCTTTTAGTGTTAGATCATACTCTTTTTGTCCAATCACATTTCTACCCAGTTGTCAATCATGACTATCCAATGAAGTCTCCATAAAAGGCCCAAGAGGACAGGGTTCAGAGAGCTTCCGGAGGTTGCCGGAGGGTGGCGTGTCTGGGAGGGGACGGAAGCTCTGTGCCCTCCCGTAGACCCCACCCTGTGCATCTCTTCATCTGTATCCTTTGTAATCTCCTTTCTAATAAACCAGTAAATGGGTTTCTCTGAGTTCTGTGAGCTGCTCTAGCAAATTAATCAAACCCAAAGAGGGGTTATGGGAACCCCAGCCCAGACTTACGACTAGTGTCTCAAGGAGGGTGAGGGTTCTTGTGGGCCTTACCCTGTGGGACCTGATGCTGTCTCCAGGTAGATAGTGTCAAAATTGAATTGGACACCCAGCTTATGTGGTATATGGGGAAAGAAACTACACATTTGGTCACACAAGTCTTCCGTGTTGATTGTTGTTGATTTTTTGTTTTTGGTTTTTTTTTTGGTTTTTTTGAGACAGAGTCTCGCTTTGTTGCCCAGGCTAGAGTGAGTGCCGTTGCATCAGCCTAGCTCACAGCAACCTCAAACTTCTGGGCTCAAGCAATCCTCCTGCCTCAGCCTCCTGAGTAGAAGGGACTACAGGCATGTGCCACCATGCCCAGCTAATTTTTTTCTATATATATTAGTTGGCCAATTAATTTCTTTCTATTTATAGTAGAGACAGGGTCTCGCTCTTGCTCAGGCTGGTTTCAAACTCCTGACCTCAAGCAATCCACCCCCCTGGGCCTCCCAGTGTGCTAGGATTACAGGCGTGAGCCTGATTCTTGTTGAGTGAGGGAATAGCCACAATTTGAGATGGTTTTTCTGCAAACAAGTGGTTACCTCTGGAGAGATAAAATAAGCAATTAAGGATGGAAAGTAAAATTAATTTTCAAATTAATTGTCAAATGTGGCAGTATAACCTATTCAAATGCATACATCATTATAAAAAACAAAACAAAGCACCTGTTGCTCAAGCTGTTGTATCATCACCATCAGGTTTTCAACAGCGTACTGGCCGCCCCCAACCGGCTATCCCCTTTGCACCCGAGGCTGTTTACAATCCAACCTCACTCCCCCACCCTCATTCTGAATAAAAATGGCTCTTCCTGCCACCTTCCTTATTCCTGTGAAAAGTTTCCCCAGTCATGCTGGCTTGGCTCTGGAGTCATTTTTTCTGTTCCTCCTCCCCAGTCTCCCACCCTACCCCCTACCCCGTGTCTAAGCAACCACCTGTCCTTTCCATTCCAGTTTTTTCAAGTCTCTGGAATTGTTTTGTTTTTTTTTTTGAGACAGAGTCTCACTTTAGAGTGAGTGCTAGAGTGAGTGCCGCGGTGTCAGCCTAGCTCACAGCAACCTCAAACTCCTGGGCTCAAGCAATCCTGCTGCCTCAGCCTCCCGAGTAGCTGGGACTACAGGCATGCGCCACCATGCCCAACTAATTTTTTCTATACATATTAGTTGGCCAATTAATTTCTTTCTATTTATAGTAGAGACGGGTCTCGCTCTTGCTCAGGCTGGTTTTGAACTCCTGACCTCGAGCAATCCGCCCACCTCGGCCTCCCAGAGTGCTAGGATTACAGGCGTGAGCCACCGCACCCGGCCTGGAATGTGTTTTTTAATCCCTCTGCCATCTACTAGGTAAGGGCATTGAAGCTATTGTTTCCACCTACCGTGTTTCCCCGAAAATAAGACCTACCCATAAAATAAGCCCTAGCAGGATTTCTAAGCATTCGCGCAATATAAGCCCTACCCTGAAAACCATGCTTTTCGTCGCAGAGCGGTAAAGAACAGGAGCAGCCCTTTTCATCTGCCCCAGCGTGACAGCCACTATCCCAGAGGTGACGGGAAAGGGCAGCCCCACCAACAAGGTCGGCTCCCCCTGTCAGGTCCCGGCCTTCCTGTGCGTGCTGCAAGCTGAGGCTTTGAGGGGAAAATAACACATCCCCTGAAAATAAGCCCTAGGGTGTCTTCTTTTCTTTTTTTTTTTTATTTTTTTTTTATTTTAGTGTATTATGAAGGTACAACTTCCTTTGTGACCCCTGATTTCTTCCACCCTCCCTGATCTAGATGTGGCCTTTTCCTTTGACTAACGAAAACACCACGTTGTTTATTTACTTATTTAGGTGTTTTTCATTTCTTTTAAACTCAAAGACTTATGCTTAGTTATGGAAGAGATAATTTCTTCATTCAAATGTTCAACAAATATTCTCTACTCTTTACTAGGCAATAAGGATACAAAGATGCCTTTTGCACAGTGCTTTCCCTCCCTGGAGCTGCGTCTGCCTCCTTGATAATGCTTATGATGAGCACGTGTCTGTGTCTGTCTCCCTGCGAGAGTCATCACAGGCCTCTGGGTGTCCTGCCTAACAACATGTGCTTAGTTCATTTTTGTTGCCTAATAAATAGTAACCCTTTAGCTAAATGGATTATAAATTGAAATTTTTATCTCATATATTATTTTTTTTAATCTGTTGGTTTCTTCTGCCCCCCAAAATAGTTAATTAAATGTGCTAATAGCTTTTAATGAAGAAATGATATCCTAACCTCAAAATAAGTTAGGTGACAGTGATTGTTAAATCGTTTTTTTCTATGTTTTAGTTTTATTTTAGAGTCAAGTGGAACAGGCTGTAAGTTAAATAGTTTTGAAAGTATTCGAGAATAGCTTAGTCCTGCATAGGCAAAATAATTCCTCTTCCAGTTATTTGACAAATATTTATTGAGCATTCATTATGTGCCAGGCATTGTTCTTTGCCCAGGGATACAGAAATGGGGGGGGGGAAAAAAAAGCAAGTCTCTGTTCTCTTAGGGCTCACATTCTTATTTATCAAAACTTTTTTCTTTTCTTCCTAAGTTCCAGCCTTTGAAACCTTTCATGCAAAACACCATTATCCACCCAACAATCAAATCCAGCAGGAATAAGCATGCCAACTGTCTTTGAGAATCAGGTGTATGAAAGAAACTGAGATAAACGCTGATTTCAGCAGTCTGTATCAACCATTGTAATGTCTTTCTTACTTCAGCCTCTGTTTCCTTTTCAAGAAATCAGAACTAGAGATGTTAGCACTTACAGCCTGTTGCAAAGTAAATTATCTAATCTCCTCTTGGAGGGCAGCACACAACTGTCCGAAATAAAATTCCCCCAGATAGAAAAATATTGATGTCGTACTTAATTTTAAAGGCAGGAAGAACAACACTATAGGAAATGGCCCAGTTCCTGTCAGTGAAAGCATGTTCCTGCCTCCAATGAATAAATAAACAGGGGTAATCATCTAATTTCAGTTAAAGAAGAAGTGATCGTTCTTATAGAAATGTAAATTAAGGTGGATCTCAAAGCTTTTTCACATGTCTCTGCCTTTTAGAGCAACCATAAGCAGAAAAATCAACAATAAAAGTTTTTACTCTAAAAGGATAAAACAGAAAATTCCTTCTAGGAGTTCTGCAATGGAAAGCTGTGGGCACAAGCAATGCTGAAAAGAAATGAAATGTAATGAATCTAATCTTCTGCCGGCTTTTCTCATGTGCCTTGATGAGGAAGAACACTAGTAATTTTCCAAGCGCCGGTTTACTTTCACTTTATCTTGATGTTGGGGGAGGAGGAAAGTTAGAAGTTCCACGTCATTGCCGGTCCTGTGCTTGCAAGTGAGAGGCCATTATTGCACATTATTGCATTATTGCACAATAATGCAAGCTGAAAAGCATGTAAACTGTCGCTCCCCCTCACACACCTTCATGCCATAACAGTCTAGACTTTCTGGGGAATATACATGTATATTGTATTAAATCTTTTCCTGATAGCACTCTCATTGTCAGAAACGATTGAAATACGCTAACATTTCCAACAGTGTCATCGCCTCTCAGGATCAAGTGTGCATATTGGTCTCAGCCTTCCTTTAGAGCGCCACAAATAGGCCCTTGTTTTAAGCACTTTGCAACTTTCACTCCACAGCCTGAGACTTGAACTTTCCCCAGAAGGTTTAGTTGAGATTGAAAACGATCTGGATAGGATAGATAATGCGGTCTCTTTAATGCTGAAGAACTGCTTTGAGGCCAGGTACCGTGGCTCACACCTGTAATCCCAGCACTCTGAGAGGCCGAGGTGGGTGGATTGTTTGAGTTCTTGAGTTCAAGACCAGCCTGAGCAAGAGTGAGACACTGTCTCTGCTAAAAATAGAAAGAAATTAGCTGGACATCTAAAAATATATACAAAAAAATTAGCCGGGCAAGGTGGCACATGCCTGTAGTCCCAGCTACTCAGGAGGCCAAAGCAGAAGGATCGCTTGAGCCCAGGAGTTTGAGGTTGCTGTGAGCTAGGCTGACGCCAAGGCACTCACTCTAGCCTGGGCAACAAAGTGAGACTCCGTCTCAAAAAAAAATCATGTTTGCACACTGTTGATGTGCATAGAAATCATTATATTATTTTGGAGTGTAATTGTAGGTAAAAAATAAATGTGTATTCTTTGAATGAGCAATTCTACCTATGGAAATGCATCCTAAAAATATTGAACACACACCTGAATATTTTTGTAATATTGTCAATTTTTCATTAATAAGGAAATTGTTAAATAAGTTATGGTCCATTCAGAGGAGAGAATACTATCCAGCCATCAAAAAGAATGAGAAAGATTTGAGATAGAAACATGGGAGACTGTTCATACATTTTATTAGAGAATGAAAAAAGTTATCTAGGCCGGGCAAGGTGGCTCACGCCTGTAATCCTAGCACTCTGGGAGGCCTAGCACTCTAGCCTGGGCAACAAAGCGAGACTCTGTCTCAAAAAAAAAAAAAGAAAGAAAAAAAGAAAAAAGTTATCTAATAACCTGGGCTCAATGGTTCATGCCTATAATTCCAGCATATTGGGAGCCAAGGCAGGAGGATCACTTGAGGCCAGCAGTTTGAAGATATACTGCACCATGATAGCACCTGTGAATAGCCACTGCACTCCAGCCTGGGCAACATAGTGAGACCCTATCTCTAAAAAAAAGGGTACAACTCAGTGATTTTTTAGTATATTAAGAGTTGTGAAGCTACTAACTATCTAATTCCAAAACATTTCATCATCCTAAAAAGAAACCCTATATCCATTAGCAGTCACTCCTCATTCCGACAAGATCGGGTACGTTCAGGGTGGTATGGCCGTAGACCACTCCTCATTCTGCCTGTCTCCCCAGCCCCTGTCAACCACTAGCCTACTTTCTGCCTCTATAGATATGCTTATTCTGGACATTTCATACCAAGAGAATCATATATGATCTGTTATGACTAGCTTTTTTCTCTTAGCACGTTTTCCAGGTTCATCTGTTGTAGCACGATCAATACTTCCTTTCTATTGTAAAATAATATTCCACTGAATAGATATATCCATTCATCAGTTGATGGACATATTTGGGTTGTTTCTATTTTTTGGCAGTTGTGAATAATGCTGCTATGAACATTCACATACAGGTGATTTGTGTGGGCATGTTTTCAATTCTTTTGAGTAAGACCGTGCGCTGTGGCTCACGCCTCTAATCCTAGCACTCTGGGAGACCGAGGCGGGAGGATTGCTCGAGGTCAGGAGTTCGAAACCAGCCTGAGCAGGAGTAAGACCCTGACTCTACTATAAATAGAAAGAAATTAATTGGCCAAGTAATATATATATAGAAAAAATTAGCCGGTCATGGTGGCGCATGCTGTAGTCCCAGCTACTTGGGAGGCTGAGGCAGGAGGATCACTTGAGCCCAGGAGTTTGAGGTTGCTGTGAGCTAGGCTGATGCCACAGAACTCACTCTAGCCTAAACAACAAAGTGAGGCTCTGTCTCAAAAAAAAAAAAAAAAAATTCTCTTGAATATAGTGATTCCCTTTGGTTTAATAAAATATGCATTAAAAAATAACTGTGAACACATACACCAAAATGTTAACAGTGATTGTTTCTGGATAGTGGGATAATAAGTAATTTAAATTTTTTTCTCCTTTGTGCTTTTCTATCTTAAATTCCAAAAATAAGAAAATTTCCTTTATTTTTAGTTGATATGTCATAATTGTACATATTTGTGGGGTGCAGAGTGATATTTCCTTATATGTATATAATGTGTAATGATCAAATCAGGGTAATTAGCATATCTATCGCCTCAAACATTTATCATTTCTGATAATGTGTTGGGCGTATTCTCTTTTCTAGAATTTTGAATATATACAACAAATTATTAACTACATTCACCCTACAGTGCTATATGACACTAGAACTAATTCCTCCTTTATAGCTATAATCTTGTATCCTTTAACTGACCTTTCCCTATAATCTCCTCCCCCTCTAACCTTCCCAGTCTGTAATAACTACAATTCTGTCTATTTCTATAAGCTCAATTTTTTTTTAGCTTCCTTGTATGAGTGAGAACATGCAGTATTCATCTTTCTCTGCCTAACTTAGTTCACTTAATGTCCTCCAGGTTCAGCCATGTCACTATGGATGATAGGATTTCATTTTTGTGTGTGTGGTTAAATAATATTCTACTGCGTATATATGCCACATTTTTTTTATTCATCCATCTGTTCATGGAAATTTAGGATGATTCCATATCTTGGCTATTGTGAATAGTGCTGCAATAAACATGGGGGTGCAGATCTCTTTGATATACTGATTTCTTCCCTTTGGATAAACACCCAATAATATGATTGCTGGTTCATATGGTAGTTCTATTTTCAGTTTTTTGTGAAACCTCCATACTGTTTTTCCATAATGGCTGTACTAATTTACATTTCCACCAACAGCGTATAAGAGTTCCCTTTTCTCCACATATTCACCACTATTTGCTATTTTATGTCTTTTTGATAGTAGCCTAATAATAGCCATTCTAACTGAAGTGAGATATCTCGTGGTGGTTTTAATTTGCATTTTGCGGATGATTAGTGTTGAACATTTTTTCAGATACTTTTCCATTTGTATGTCTTCTTTTGAGAAATGTCTATTCAGCTCTTTTGCCCACTTTTTAATGGGATTATTTGGGGTTCTTTGCTATTGAGTTGTTTGAGTTCTTTGTATATTCTAGATATTAATCCCTTGTCAGATGACTACTTTCCAAATATTTTCTCTTAATCTACAGGTTGCTTCTTTTTTTTTTTTTTTTTGAGACAGAGTCTCGCTTTGTTGCCCAGGCTAGAGTGAGTACTGTGGCATCAACCTAAACTCCTGGGCTCAAGCAATCCTCCTGCCTCAGCCTCCCGAGTACCTGGGACTCCAGGCATGCACCACCATGCTCTGCTAATTTTTTCTATATATATTAGTTGGCCAATTAATTTCTTTCTATTTATAGTAGAGTCGGGGTCTCACTCTTGCTCAGGCTGGTTTCAAACTCCTGACCTCGAGCAATCCGCCCACCTCGGCCTCCCAGAGTGCTAGGATTACAGGCGTGAGCCACCGCCCGGCCTACAGGTTGCTTCTTAACTGTTGATTGTTTCCTTTTATGCGCAGAAGCTTTTTAGTTTCATATTAGACCCATTTATCTATTTTTGTTTTTGTTGTCTGTGCTTTTGCAGTCTTACCCGTAAAATCATTGCTTGGAGCAATGTCCTGAAGTATTTCCCCTATATTTTATTCCAGTAGTTTCATAGTATCAGGTCTTTCTTTTATGTCTTTAATACATTTTGAATTGAGTTTTGTATATGGTGGGAGATATGAGTCTAGTTTCATTCTTCTGCATATGGATATCCAATTTCCCAGCATTAGGGTGTCCTTTGTCCAATGTATGCGCTTGGCATCTCTGTTGGAAATTAGTTGCCTGTAAATATGCTGATTTATTTCTGGATTCTCTATTCTATTCCATTGGTCTATGTGTCTGCTTTGGTTACTATCACTTTGTAGTATATTTGAAGTCAGGTAGTGTAATATCTCCAGCTTTGTTCTTTTTGTTCAGCATTGCTTTCATTATTTGGATCTTTGTAGTCCCATATTTTAGGATTTATTTTTTATATTTCTGTGAAGAATCTTATTGGTATTTTGATAGGGATTATATTGAATCTGTAGATTGCTTTAGGTAGGAGAAAACTTATTATTGAAAAAAAAAATTACAGGCCCGGCGTGGTGGCTCACACCTGTAATCCTAGCACTCTGGGAGGCCGAAGCGGGCAGATGGCTCAAGATCAGGAGTTCGAAACCAGCCTGAGCAAGAGCGAGACCCCATCTCTACTAAAAATAGAAACAAATCAATTGGCCAACTAATATATGTATATAGAAAAAATTAGCTGGGCATGATGGCACATGCCTGTAGTCCCAGCTACTCGGGAGGCTGAGGCAGGAGGATTGCCTGAGCCCAGGAGTTTGAGGTTGCTATGAGTCAGGCTGACACCATGGCACTCTAGCCTGGGCAACAGAGTGAGACTCTGTCTATAAATAAATAAAAATTACGAAAACTCAGGATCAGCCAGAGAACTGTTCCTCCAACTTTGGAACCCCAAACCTAGGGTCTCTGACACTGGAAGGCCAGGCTGGAGTGCCCTGTCCCCCACCCCATCACCCTCAAACTTTACACTGCAGGCTGGACAGTAAAGTGGCTTCTGTGGCCTACAAAGTAGCCCTTGTTGATATTCATGTCAGCCCACAGGCCATGCCAAATGACCCATATTTACTTGCCAAATAAAACCCCTGTCATCTCTGGAGTATGTCATTTAGTTCTACATTCTCCACTGCCTTATCCCCGTGTAAATGTCCATAATTTTCCCCTTATGGATTTTATGCGTCTAAAATGCTTTTTAAAGAATTGATTTTTAAAGCAAACACTCTCGCACAAACCCCCACCCCCTCCCTCTTTCTTCTGAAGCATGGGACACCCTGCAGTTCCGTTGCCCTAAAAACCACTCCAGGGCGCAGATCGTTTTACCCTGGACACCAAAGAAATCCTCCTGATTTAAGCCACTTGGTGGCGAAACATTGACTGTGGACTTTTCCCAGCAGGGTGGGGTAGAGCAAATATTTATAGCTCTCAGGAAACTTGAGTTTGACTCACATTTTAGCTGACTAGTGAATCAGAGCTATCAAAGACTAGATTTTTTTTTTTTTTTTTTTTTTTTTTTTTGGTTTAAGGAAAGAAGATGACTATTGGAGAAACCATCTCTGCGCGATCGATCGCAGAGAGAAAACACAAAGAAAGGAATTCAGAGTGACTCAGGCCGGGCCGGGCGGCGGGCGGGGACCCGGGGAACAATGGAAAGTCACAGCGGGGCCTCGGAAGCCGCGTCCACACCGGCCCGCGCCGGAGGGCTGCCGGCCGCTGGGGGCAGCGGGGACGCTAAGCAAAAAGTTACTTTCTTAACGCCTGTTTCTTGCTTTTTAGCCTCTAAGGTTGCAACATAAATATGATAATTTGGTAAAACCCACAGCAGCTGTGGGACCTAAAAGCAAAGGTCCGGGGCCACAGTCCCAGAGGCCAGGGTCACCCCGGGCAGCAAACAGCAGATGCCAGGGGACCGCAGATCGATGCATGCCCTGCCCGGGGTGGAGCTGGGTGGGTCCCTACACACGTCTTCTTAACTCACCACGTAACTATCCTGAAAAGAAAGCACGAGGCTCCACATGGCTATATATGCCACATTTTGCATCCAGGGTGGGGGGGCGAAGGGCTTTGCTACGGTTGCAGGGGCCAGCTTGGCCTCGCAGGATGCGAATTTGCTGCGCTCTCTGGCAGGAACAGGGAATCCGGGAAGAAGCTGGCCCCAAGCCTGGTGGTTGGGAGATCCCTTCTGAAAATGCATCGAAATCAGAATCTGTTGAGCTTGGGGTTTCTTGTGTGGGACTCAGTTACTCTCGAGGAATACAGAGGCTGCAGCCAACGTTAGAAAATCAGTAGAATGTGTGGAGTGCCCAGGATGTTTGCCGCTGCTGCGTGGGATGAAAAGAGGTCCAGGCAGGGGCAGACCAGCTCCGGGAGGCCCCGCCAGCGTCCCCAGGGTGGCCAGGGCCCCAAGGCCGGGCAGTTTCCTGGGGCCGCTCCCAGCGCAGCCAGACGCAGCTCTGTGGGTTGCAGCCAGGCTCAGCTTCCAGAACTCCTGCTCGGCTGGGCAGGGAAGGGAGGCATCCTCGCTTTCAGACCACAGCTGGCCAGCATCCTTCGCCTTGCCCGGGACAGCTCCCTGCCCCCCCTTCAGCCCAGGATGCCATCTACATTCACAAGTTGTCACTCCGTATCTGCCTTGACTCCTATTCGGGGGATACACTAGTAACACCCATACACTAACGCGCCCAATTCCTGATACACTGATACACACAAGTCCATCTTTGCCTCTCTCTTTTTCCTATAGGTGAGATGACCATGTGGTTTGCCATCCAGACCTTTAAGAGGGAAAAGGATGCTATTATTATAATAATCATACCCAGTAGTCTGGGGCCACGGTGCCTGTAGTCCCAGATATTCAGGAGCATGAGGCAGGAGGACTGCTGGAAGTGAGGTGTTGGAAACCAGGCTGCGGGATATAGCAAGACCCTGTCTCCAAAAGAAAAAAAAAAAAATTAAACAAATAAATAAATAATGATGATTGCACCCATACCACAGAAGAAATGTTCCAGGCATAGTAGGGTACTAGTATATACAGTTACCTTGGGAAACTTGAGCAATTATCTAAATTCAGAAAACATTTTTCTACTCCTTACATTCTCCCAGTAAAATGGAAGGGGGGAGAGAGGGAGGCAGGAGGAGAAGCAATTTAAAAAGAAAAGAGGCCCGGCGAGGTGGCTCACGCCTGTAATCCTAGCACTTTGGGAGACTGAGGCGGGTGGATCCCTCAAGGTCAGGAGTTTGAAACCAGCAAGAGCGAGACTCCATCTCTACTAAAAAATAGAAAGAAATTAATTGGCCAACTAAAATATATAGAAAAATTAGTTAGGCACGGTGGGACATGCCTGTAGTCCCAGCTACTTGGGAAGCTGAGGCAGGAGGATCGCTTGAACCCAGGATTTTGAGGTTACTGTGAGCTAGTCTGATGCCACAGCACTCTAGTCTGGGCAACAGAGTGATACTCTGTCTCAAAAAAATAAAAAAAGAAAAGAAAGCCCAATTCAACACTGCCTTTTTGAAAAATATTCTATTTGTTAAGAATACTTAGACCTAGTTAGTGTATTTTGCTCCACTTTTGCTAAATACTTGGGAGGTTTATTTGTGAATGCATGCAACAATTTCTGTCGACATCAGCAAAGCAGGGTTAGCAAGTGCTGCAGGGGATGTAGAACTAGCCTCACTGTGCCAGACTAACCTAACAATGGCGTCTCTTCCCACAGGATTCTCTCTGTGCATTATCTTTATACACATATAGTTATTATTTACATATAGATACAGATTTTGAAAAAAATAGATTTTTTTTCTGGCTCTGGCTTCCTAGCTGTCTAGCTCTGTGTAGTCAGCCATAGCAGACCAATTTTTGTAGCAAGCTCTTGTAGCACACGCTATGTGTACAGACACTGTGTATTCTAAAAACCTTACAGATAGTAATTCATGTAGTCCTCAAGACAAGCTACAAAGTAGGTATTATTGTTATCATTCCCATTTTATAGATAGGGAAACTGAGGCAAAAAGAGGTTAAGTAAACTGCCCCAAATCTCAAAACTAATCAATTGCACAGGTGGGTTTAGAACCCAGGCAGTCTACTGCTAGAGTTCATGATCCCAAGCACTCACTTATCCTGACTTGACCTGCGAAGCCTTCCTAAAGGCAATAAGTGAGAAGTGACCTGGCTTAACAGAAGCTTTTTCTGCTGAAATACTCAATGACATGTTTTATTGCTTCCCATACCTCTTATAAATGTTCCCATCAGCCAGCCCAGAATAAAGACAGATTTTCTTCTGTGGTCTGGGTATAATTATTATTATTATTATTTTTTTTTTTTAAAGACAAGGCCTCACTGTATCACGCAGTCTAGTCTCAAACTCCTGGCCTCAAGCAATTCCCGCAGGCAGTGTAAAGCCTTTAGAGATATAACCCAGTCCTCTTTCTCTGGAGCCCTCAGCTTCAGCTACACTAAAACCCCAGTCTGTACTGTCCTGCCTCAGCACTTTCTCTGTGCTCTTCCCTCCCTCTGGAAGGCCTCCCAACCCATCCCTCTGCACCCGACTTCTTTTTATTGAAACCCCGTCTACCTCCAAGGCCCAGATCAAACTAGCATTCCATTGTCACAGAAGACAGAATCTTACCCTAAAATCAAAGTCTGGAAAATAGAAATAAAAATATAAAAGTAAAAAGAAAATTAGAATAAAAAAATTTAAAAAATAAAAATAAATAAAAAAGAAGACAGAATCTCCCCCGGAAGTTTGAAATCCTACAGCCTTTATCCACACCACTCACATGCCTACATATCTTATCTCCTCTGCTCAGTCAGCAATTTCTTTTCCCCACAACACTTAGCACAGCACATTTTTACATAAGTAGTTCTCAGTGAATGTATGGCCTCTCATTGTTTGCCCTTCATCCATCCTCTCTGTTAAATATCTGTAAAGAAATATGATGCACTGATTATTTCAAAAAGAGAAGACTTCCTCCTTAAAACACACACACACACACACACACATGATTTTTGCTCAGGAATCTGTTCCTCTCCAGTCCCACAAGTAGACCCTGATTTGTCTGAGCCAGTGCTACCCAATAGAAAGCAAGTCACATATGTCATTTTAAATTTTCCAGTAGCCACATTAAAAATGTAAAAATAGCCAGGCATGGTGGCACATACCTGTGGTCCCAGCTATTCAGGAGGCTGAGGCAAGAGGATGATATGAGCCCAGGAGTTTGAGTCCACAGTGAGCTATGATGACGCCACTGCACTCTAGCCCAGGCAACAGAGGGAGACCCTGCCTCAAAAAATAAATAAATAAAAATAAACAGGTAAAATTAGTTTTAATAATACATTTTATTTAACCCAATATATCTAAAATGTTGTAATTTCAACACATAATCAGTATAAAAAGTATTAGAAGATATTTTACATGTGTATATAAAGTTTTTGAACTCTGATGAGTATTTTACACTTACAATGTATCTTTTTTTGTGTGTTTTTTTTTTGAGACAGAGTCTCACTCTGTTGCCTAGGCTAGAGTGAGTGCCGTGGTGTCAGCCTAGCTCACAGCAACCTCAAACTCCTGGGCTCAAGCAATCCTCCTGCCTCAGCCTCCCGAGTAGCTGGGCCTACAGGCATGCGCCACCATGCCTGGCTAATTTTTTCTATATATATATTAGTTGGCCAATTAATTTCTTTCTATTTATAGTAGAGACGGGGTCTCGCTATTGCTCAGGCTGGTTTCGAACTCCTGACCTTAAGCAATCCGCCCGCCTCGACCTCCCAGAGTGCTAGGATTACAGGCGTGGGCCACCACTCCCGGCCCTTACAACGTATCTTAATTCAGACTAGCCATATTTCAAGTGCTCAGTAGCCACATGTGGCTAGTAACTTCTATATTGAGTAGAGCAGGTCTGAGCCGATCAGCACAACATTCCCATGGTGGCCATTATTGGTCCAGGAGTGGTAGGCTGGAGGCCTGAGTTGGGCCGATCAGCCTGAAACAAAGGATTTATAGTCCATGTTTGGGAGAGATTTCTGCCTGCTGCTTATGTTTGCAACGGAAACCTATAACTCTGATTGCTGCCGGCAGCTTTTGTGAAAATCATCTCAGAACTACGAGCAAGAACCAGCAGCGTTGGGGTCAGAATGATACCAATACTGAGGATGACAGTAATGAGGAGACAGAAAGAACCCCGAGTCCTTAATGACATCACTGAGCCACTGATCAAACAGGAGCCAACCCTACTTCTGGTTGTGAAAAATAATAAATTTTCCATTTTATTTAAGCCAGACTGAGTCAGAGTTTTCTGTAGCACCCAAGGACGTCCCCACATCAGAGCTAAGCCTTGAACTCAGGTCTACAGCCTCCTACACGCAGCCTTCTCTACCAGGCTGCCTCTCCAGAAAGATTTTTGGCTAATTCTTTTGGGTCCTTCTCAGATTCTTTCCGAGGCACAGGGGTAGTAACTGCCAATTCATTGGAAGGAAAGACCCCCAAAGATGCTGGTGCTTGCGAAGGCCTCACCCACCAGGTGGGTCAGTGCAGGTGCAGATGGCATTTCAGGGCACAGGAACAGCCTGAAGTCCCCTCTCAGGACAGCTGCTATTACAGTGCGCTCTCAAGCTAGCCAGCGTTAGTTCCATCTGCCAGGGCAGGCATTTGTCACAGCCTTTCAACACCTCTCCTGGAACCGATAGACCCTGGGGCTGGCCCAGAGCTGGACAAGCTAGAGCCCTTTGCCAGGAGGCTGTCCAGGAAGCCACACTCTCCTTTTCTGGCAGCGTGCTGAAGATCAGCGTGTCCTGGGCCAACTGCTGGCGAGAGGTATTTAGAGGACTTGTTGGAAAGATTGACAGGAGCACTGACAACTGCAGGACCAGAAAGTGAAGAGGAACAGCAACAGGAAAATGGACTGAAGAGATGCCACCCCAGGAGTGAGAAAATTACTCATAAGGCCCGGCACGGTGGCTCACGCCTGTAATCCTAGCACTCTGGGAGGCCAAGGCAGGTGGATTGTTTGAGCTCAGGAGTTCGAGACCAGCCTGAGCAAGAGCGAGACCCCCGTCTCTACTATAAATAGAAAGAAATTAGCAGGACAACCATATATATATACATATATAAATTAGCCAGGCATGGTGGCACATTCATGTAGTCCCAGCAGAGTGAGACTCTGTCTCAAAAAAATAAAAAATAAATACATACTGTACTAAAAATGTAAAAGAAAAGGAAAACTCAATGAGAACATCACTCTTTCTCTAGATATTCAAGACTATAAATACAAATTGAAAAATACAGGAAATGTTTAACATTGATAATACAACAAAGCAGTCCCAAATTAGGCATGGTCCCTTTGCTAAGAGGACAAAAGGTCTACAAACTTGTATAAGATATAGATTGTTTTGTTCAATGGGAACAAACCTCTTCTGATAGGAGTCTTACCTTTTTTCTTATTATAGTCATAATATTCAAACAGTATGACTAAAATAAGGCCAGGCATGGTGGCTCACTCCTATAATCCTAGCACTCTGGAAAGCCAAGGTGGGCGGATTGCTCGATGTCAGGAGTTCGAAACCAGCCTGAGCAAGAGCGAGACCCCGTCTCTACTATAAATAGAAAGAAATGAATTGGCCAACTAATATATATAGAAAAAATTAGCCGGGCATGGTGGCGCATGCCTGTAGTCCCAGCTACTTGGGAGGCTGAGGCAGAAGGATTGCTTGAGCCCAGGAGTTTGAGGTTGCTGTGAGCTAGGCTGAGGCCACGGCACTCACTCTAGCCTGGACAACAAAGCGAGACTCTGTCTCAAAAAAAATAAAATAAAATAACCGTCTATCTACCACATTTCTACAGAGTATTTAGCTTCTTTTTTTGAGTCTTAAACCCCTTCTTAATATACATTTAGCTGAATGCTTGTGCTGTTTTATTATAAATAAAGGTAATTACCTTTAAGGTTAAAAGTAATATGCTAAACACTCCATAGGTATGTCCCTACTTTATCCATTCTGCATGATGTTATCCAGGCTGAAAGCTGGTATATCTGGTTATGCGTGCAACTTGCTTTATTTGATGTCCTTGCTTACCTTTCTGGCCGCATCTGCTGCCACTCCTCTGCCACACCCTGCAAGGCAGCCATGCTGAGTAAGCCACTTGCTTTTTCACCTCCTTGCTTTTGCACATATTGTTTCCTCAGCCTGGATTAGAGGAATTCAGGAATGAACCAAGACTCATGTCCATTGTCACCTCCCCTGGGGAACTTCTCTGAGTACTTCTTGTTCCATCAGTCATTTTACATGCCTCTATTTCAAGACTTTCATCTTTGCTGAATTACCTGCTTTCACATCTGTCTCCTCCAGTACCCTCAAAGCCCTAGTGGTCTGAAACTAATCTACTCATTTGTGTAGTTCTAATGTCAAATATGTTTCTTAATATTGAGTGATTGAGTGTTTAGTGGACAAATGGCTGAGACTGAACAAATGAATAAATGCGTATGACACCACAAAGCTGTGTTTATTCTTTTTTTTTTTTGAGACAGAGTCTCACTCTGTTGCCCAGGCTAGAGTGAGTACCATGGCGTCAGCGTAGCTCACAGCAACCTCAATCTCCTGGGCTCAAGCAATCCTCCTGCCTCAGCCTCCCGAATAGCTGGGACTATAGGCATGCACCACCATGGCCGGCTAATTTTTTCTATATATATTAGTTGGCCAATTCATTTCTTTCTATTTATAGTAGAGACAGGGTCTCACTCTTGCTCAGGCTGGTTTCGAACTCCTGACCTCAAGTAATCCACCCACCTTGGCCTCCCAGAGTGCTAGGATTACAGGCGTGAGCCACCGCGCCCGGCCTCAAAGCTGTGTTTAAAATTATTTGCTTATGTGCCACCAGGGAACTTACAGCCAAATGGTTCAGTAAAATGCATAGACATCCAAAGAGGAAGCACTTAACCAAATATCCATGTAAGTTAAATAGGGAGATGCAGATTATGTGTGCCAAACAGAGCTGGGCTTCCACGCTGGGGTTCTTGAGTCCCTTCTGAGTCCCTAGAGCTTTGTGCCTCTGGCATTTGGAGCAAGCTCAGTAGTAATTTTTACAACAATGGACTTTTTTGGTTGAAAGCCTGCTTACTCATCATGCCCTGCCACAATCCTGCTGTTCAGTTCCCAAACTGCTCTGTTCCCACAAGTTTTTTCAGAGACTACTACTACTGTAGGCCAGTGGGTATATTCAGGTGAGCTGAGAGAAAACAGCAACATCAGGGGGCCAGAAAACAGAGCAGATTATGTAATGAGAAGGCCCCAGCAAGATTAGCTGCACAAGGAGCTCTGCTAGAGACCACAGAATTTGACCACCTGCTTTCCAAAGGTAGTCCAATTAGGAGAACAGTCTAACATTCCATTTTATAAGTGTGAATTCTTTGAAATTATCCTACAATCTATGTATGAAGTAGCATTCTGTATTTACAAATACATTATCATAGCTAAAAATATACTTGTTCAATTATTTTACTCAATCTACGAATTAACTAACCTGGAGGTTTGTTTATGGGCAAAATGACTGGGAAATAATTTCTGAGTTGATTTCTTTTTGAGACAGAGTCTCACTTTGTCACCCTGGTTAGTGTCCAGTGGATTGATCATAGCTCACTGCAACCTCCAACTCCTGGGCTCAAGTGATCCTCCTGCCTCAGCCTCTGGAGTAACTGGGATTACAGGCTAGCGCTACCAGGACCAACTAATTTTTTTCTATTTTTAGTAGAGATGGGTCTCCTTCTTGCTCATGCTGATCTCAAACTCCTGACCTCAAGCAGCGTTCCTCCTGCCTTGGCCTCCCAAAGTGCTAGGATTACAGATGTGAACCACCACGCTCGGCCAAACCAAATGATTCTGAGCTAGATGGCTCATGCCTGTAATCCTAGCACTCTGGGTGGCTGAGGTGGGAGGATTGTTGGAGCTCAGGAGTTTGAGACCAGCCTGAGCAAGAGTGAGACCCCATCTCTACTAAAAAAATAGAAAGAAATTAGCTGGACAACTAAAAAGAAAAAAAAGAATCACTTGGTTTCAGAGTCTGATCTCTGAGACAGTTTGTTAACCCAGTCATCAGATTCAGGCAATTCTCAAGGGACCAGTAATTTCAAAGAATCTACATCACTTAGAAACTTGTTAAAATCCAAATTATTGAGTCCCACCCAGCGGGTGCAGAATCAGAAACTCCAGGGCCCAGCAATCACTGCTTTAACCGGGTCTCCAGGTAATGAAGGTATAGCATTGAGGTATGACAAACACTATTCTAAAGTGCTGGGGACTCCCGCAGTAGCTCCAGGATAAAGACGTGACCCTAATCTTCATCATCCTGGCTGGCATGTAATTTGGAATCAGGAATCCCCAGTTGGCCTGCTGCATTCATAGTCACTTCAAAAACCCACTTTCTACCTTAGCTCACAATTCTTGGCAGTCTAAATGCTAAATCCTTGGCTGCTAGTCCCAGACCCTTTCCCGCCTCTGCTCAGCTTCTCCTGATGCACTTAACTCTTCTTCCCAATCTACCCGCACACCGCCCACCTCACAGCATTTTCCACAGAGTATGTGTAACAGACCAAGTGGATGCAAACTGAAGCCTGAGACAAGTACTTTGTACCCTGCTCTCTTACACAACCTCAATTTGCCACCATGCTGGCTGAGCACAGGGAAACCTGATTCTACCCTGTGAGCCGAGAACACAACAAGGACACAGAGGAAACACACCAGGAAGCTCCCTCTCCTGGGAATAGTTGTGGGGCCACCAAAGAGGAGGTAATGGGATATCGAATTATACAAAGCAATCATAGCTTACGATTAAAATATTTTGTGGGAATACTGCTGTTGGCTATACATATAGAACACTTTAAGAATATTTTCCATGTTTTATTTTATCCTAAGGTTGATGCTATGGAATAGGTTTTTAAAAATTAGGGGTTACGGGTTGGGCATGGTGGCTCACGCCTGTAATCCTAGCACTCTAAGAGGCCAAGGCGGGTGGATCGTCTGAAGTCGGGAGTTCGAAACCAGCCGGAGCAAGAGCAAGACCCTGTCTCTACTAAAAATAGAAAGAAATGAATTGAACAACTAAAAATACATAGAAAAAATCAGCCGGGCATGGTGGTGCATGCCTATAGTCCCAGCTACTCTAGAGGCTGAGGCAGGAGGATTGCTTGAGCCCAGGAGTTTGAGGTTGCTGTGAGCTAGGCTGACGCCATGGCACTCTAGCCTGGGCAAAAGAGTGAGACTCTGTCTCCAAAAAAAAAAAAAAATTAGGGGTTATTATCATTATTTTTAAAGTAAAAAAATCAGTGAGGGTCATGATTTCTTCAGGCTCAGCTGAGAGGGAGCTGCATTGGATCAGGTTATTTCTGAGGCCCTATAGTCTATAGAACTGATTTCCATGTAGAAATTGACATTCTTGTGACATATATTTGTTTTTGTATGAATTAATCTTCCACAAACACCATTTCATCATGTAACAATCCATAGCCCCCCAATTAATTCAATTAAACTAATCACTCAATAGCCCCCAGAATAAAATATAGGACCCTAGTATTCTAAACCCCACCGTCTGCTGTCTGCCCCTACCTTCTCTGATTTATTCTTTTTTTTCTTTTTTTTTTTCTTTTTTTTTGAGACAGAGTCTCACTCTGTTGCCCAGGCTAGAGTACCCTGGCGTCAGCCTAGCTCACAGCAACCTCAAACTCCTGGGCTTACTTGATCCTCCTGCCTCAGCCTCCCAAGGAGCTGGGACTACAGGCATGGGCCACCATGCTCGGCTAATTTTTTCTATATATTTTTAGTTATCCAGCTAATTTCTTCTATTTTTAGTAGATACGAGGTCTCGCTCTTGCTCAGGCTGGTCTCCAAATCATGACTTTGAGCAATCCTCCTGCCTCGGCCTCCCAGAGTGCTAGGATTACAAGAGTGAGCCACCACACCCGACCCACAGTTTTTGAGCACTATTCTGCCCCAAGCACTATCGGGATTAAAAGTGTGCAAGAACCAAGCAGAGAAGCATGATTCTTGCCCTCATTTTAGCTTAACTCTCCTTTCAAACTTATTTCCCACAAATACTTGTAAAATTGTTCCCTCAAGCCAAACTGGTCTGGACTTTTACTTTCCTGCCCTTCTGCCGATGGACAAGCCAGCCCCTTCACTTGGTGGCTACTTACTCCTTCTCCATGTAGTCAGTTTCTGCAACCTGCACAACCCAATTCAAAGAAACTTCTGGCAGGTGCAGTGGCTCATGCCTTTTAGCTGGGCGTATCCCAGCCTTTGGGTAGCTGAGATGGTAGGATGGCTGGAGCTCAGGAGTTTGAGACCATCCTTGGCAGTATAGTGAGACCTGTCTCTACAAAAAATGTTTTCAGCTCTTTTTCGTGGCGCCTCGGAGGCAATCAGCTGCTTCACGATGAAGCTGAATATCTCCTTCCCAGCCACTGGCTGCCAGAAACTCATTGAAGTGGACGATGAACGCAAACTTCGTACTTTCTATGAGAAGCGTATGGCCACGGAAGTTGCTGCCGACGCTCTGGGTGAAGAATGGAAGGGTTATGTGGTCCGAATCAGTGGTGGGAACGACAAGCAAGGTTTCCCCATGAAGCAGGGTGTCTTGACCCATGGCCGTGTTCGCCTGCTACTGAGTAAGGGGCATTCCTGTTACAGACCAAGGAGAACTGGAGAACGAAAGCGCAAATCTGTTCGTGGTTGTATTGTGGATGCCAACCTGAGTGTTCTCAACTTGGTTATTGTAAAAAAAGGAGAGAAGGATATCCCTGGACTGACTGATACTACAGTACCTCGTCGTCTGGGGCCCAAAAGAGCTAGCAGAATCCGCAAACTCTTCAATCTGTCTAAAGAAGATGATGTTCGCCAGTATGTTGTGAGGAAGCCCTTAAATAAAGAAGGTAAGAAACCTAGGACCAAAGCACCCAAGATTCAGCGACTTGTAACTCCACGTGTCCTGCAACATAAACGCCGGCGTATTGCTCTGAAGAAGCAGCGCACTAAGAAAAATAAGGAAGAGGCTGCAGAATATGCTAAACTTTTGGCTAAGAGAATGAAGGAGGCCAAAGAAAAGCACCAGGAACAGATTGCCAAGAGACGTAGGCTGTCCTCTCTGAGAGCATCTACTTCTAAGTCTGAGTCGAGCCAAAAATAAGATTTTTTGAGTTAAATAATAAATAAGACCATATCCTAAAAAAAAAAAAAAAAAAAAAAAAAGTTTTCAAATAATATTAAAAAAAATCACTTCCCCATATAATGTTACAATACTTTCAAATAATTCAACTGGAGAGGGGGAAGTAGATGGGGTAAGATGAAATAAGACCTCCATGAGTTAATAGTTGCATCTGATGAATGGGTACATAGGGAATGGGAGGTGGAGGAAGAATCATTCTCATTCTTTCTACTTTTGTATATGTTTGAACATTTTCACAATAAAAAAGTTAAAATTATATGTATATCAGTAAATATGAATATTATTTTCTTTTTTTACACCAGTAGTTATATATAAATGTTAAATAAATATTTGAAGATAAAAATATTTGAAATACATATATGTCTTTACCAGTATTTCTAGTTAGATTCACTGGTTCCTTTCTCTATGCTGGCCCCAAATGTTGTTTTTCTGTTTATTATTTTACATATCTCTCTTTAGTCTGTCATCTTCTTGTATTTAGACCCTTTTGCTCTATCATATATATATATATATATATATATATATATATATATATATATATATATCTCCTTGTGGCCTAGCACATTCTCTGTTAGTTGAGTGAATGCAAAATCATCCTTAAATATGCAGTTTGTTAATTTCATAGTGCTAAGCCCAGACCACAGAAAATGGAAACATTGTGATGTTTAACAGCATGTAATATGAGTTTATAAATATAAACTCCAGGGTGGTTTCAAATTGCAGAGCCAGTAAATTCTTCCTTGAATTTAACTAATGATTAAAAGCAAATTAGAAAGCTGTCAAATGGCACCTTTCCTTGCAGAGTATCTTTGAGGGAGGAAGACTGCAGGCTATACCATCTTATTCACATCTATTTGAGCATTTGCAAAAATGCTTTAGCAAAATTTTTGAGCTACTATCTCTTAAAACTTCCTTAAAGCAGTGTTTCAGGACAATTTCTGGCAGAATGGGCGTAACTGGTCAGGGAGATGGGAAGTTGAATACTGGCTAATTTGATTATCCTTCCGTTAGTTCAGAATGCCTCCTCAAAACACATTTTAATAATAAGAAATGCGCATTTTTATGTTAACTTCCATATGGCTTCCTATTCTCTGCACTAAATATGCAGGAATCCCAGGGGCCTGGGGCAGGAATGTGTGGCTGCCTGAGCACACTCAAATGGCAGACATTCTTTAAATGTCTGTGGACCTTGTCCCTCTGCCTTTGTCTCCTGGTCTTAAGCCACCCAGTGTCCTAGTTGCTAGGCTTGTCCTTCTCCAACTCTTAGGCCAAAACAGCAAGGTAGTTTAACAATGCTTCTTATACTTCAATGTGCTTACAAATCATTCGATATCTTGCTAAAATGCAGCTTTTAATTCAGCATGTCTGGGGTGGGCTTGAGATTCTGCCTTTCTACAAACTCCTAGAGACTGTCCCTTGTTCCTGGTCAGTAGACCACACTTTGTTTTTCTTTTCTTTTCTTTTTTTTTTCTCCTTTTTTTTTATTCTATTTCATTTTTTTTTTTCATTCATGTTAACACTACTGAGGTAAGTAATACACTTAGAAGAGCAAGGCTCTACAGCAGGAGTCAGCAGACTTTTTTCTGTGAAGGGCAAGATAGTAAAGATTTAGACTTCTGGACCATAAGGTCACTGTCCAACTGCACAATCCTGATGCTATAGCATGAAAGTAGGCATACAGTATGGAAACGGTGGGTATGGCCATGTTCCAATAAAACTTTATTTATGGACTCTGAGATGTAAACTTCACAGAATAAAAATTCCTAATAGAATTTTTCACATGTTAATAAATTTTATTCTACTCTTGATTTTTTTTTTCCTACCTCTTAAAAGTGTAAAAAGCATTCTTACCTAGTAGGCTGTACAAAAACAGGTGGCAAGATAGATATGGCCTGTGTGCTCAAGTTTGCCAACCACTCCCTCCACCCCCCCACCCCCCACCCCCACCCCGCAAAACACACACTTAGGAGGCAAGGAACCAAGCGTCAGTCTTAGCTCAGCCATTTACTAACTGTGGCTCAAGCAATTCATCTGACCTCTGAGAGTCTCATTTTACTAAGCTATTGAATGGGAGCAATAATTTTTTTTTTTTTTTGAGATACAGTATTATTCTATTGCACTGGCTAGAGTGCAGTGGCATCATCATAGCTACAGCAACCTCAGACTCCTGGGCTCAAGCGATCCTCCTGCCTCAACAGGCCCACACCGTAACACGGGGCTAATTTTTCTATTTTTAGTAGAGACAGGGTCTCGCTCTGGCTCAGGACGGTCTCAAAGTTCTGAGCTCATGGAATCTTCCCTCCTCAGCCTCCCAGAGAGCTAGGATTACAGGTGTGAGCCGCCGCACCCAGCAGAAAGCAATAATTCTTATCCTCTTCCGCTGTTGGCCTAGCACTTAGCACATCAAGTCCTCAATAGAAGGAAACTAATATTATTGGCATTTCCAGCTAACTTCCTTATACATTATTTTCCTCATTGTTATGCACCCCATGAAAACCCCTGAGACTCCCTGTTTCCCACTGGATCGAGTTTAAACACTTCCATGTGGCCTTCAAGGCCCTGCATGAGCTGAGCTCACTCGCTTTCCCATTTTATTCCTTGAAACTTCCCACCTGCAGCTTAGTCAAGCAAATTTCTCACTGTTCTCAGCCTAATGTGACACTTTCCCCTTACTGGAATATTCTTGCTTCTCTCTTTTGCTTACTTCAAGCTAAACACTGAGGCCCAGTTCAGTTCTTTTTTCTTGAGACAGCCTCTCACTCTGTTGCCCGGGCTAGAGTGCCGTGGCATCAGCCTAGCCCACAGCAACCTCAAACTCCTGGGCTCAAATGATACTCCTGCCTCAGCCTTCCCAGTAGCTGGGACTACAGGCATGCACCACCGTGTCCGGCTAATTTTTTCTATATTTAGTTGTTTGGCTAATTTCTTTCTATTTTTAGTAGAGACAGGGTCTTGCTCTTGTTCAGGCTGGTCTCGAACTCCTGAGCTCAAGCAGTCCTCCCACCTCGGCCTCCCAGCGTGCTAGGTTACAAGTGTGAGCCACCTCGCCTGGCCCCCAGTTCAGTTCTATTAATAGTTCTGTCTCCTCCATAAAAACTGCCCTTAATATAATGATTGTTTTCTATAGTCTATTCCACTCAATTCCCCACGACATATGTTATAAACTTCATGGCTAACAAACACTTGAATAGGCCGGGCGCAGTGGCTCATGTCTGTAATCCTAGCACTCTGGGAGGCCGAAGCGGGAGGATCACTAGAGGTCAGGAGTTCGAAACCAGCCTGAGCAAGAGTGAGACCCGTCTCTACTATAAATAGAAAGAAATTAATTGGCCAACTAATATATATAGAAAAAATTAGCCGGGCATAGTGGCGCATGCCTGTAGTCCCAGCTACTAGTGAGGCAGGATTGCTTGAGCCCAGGAGTTTGAGGTTGCTGTGAGCTAGGCTGATGCCACGGCACTCACTCTAGCCTGGGCAACAAAGTGAGACTCTGTCTCAAAAACAAAACAAAACAAAAAGATCCCAACTGAGATATACTAATTTTGTCTACACAGTATGTACTCACTCTGTACACACATTCTCTGTAGACAAAATAAGAATATCTGATATGTACACAACACAGATATGAATTTTAGAGATTAGAGACAAAATCTCCAAAACAATAATGTCCAGGAGGAGAAATCCAAGTCATTCCTTGCACTATTCACCCACTCAAAAAACCCACAAAATTCTAATGGGAATGAGATTCTATTCATTGTTTGGGGAATAGTCATCAGGCCATGGCAGGGGAACAGGATCCATTCTTTGCTTCCCTATTCTCTACTTGCCTTCTGGTAAGATTAGCATGGTTGTCGCCCATGACATGTACCCACGTAGGCCCCAACTGGCACCTGTGATACCAGGTATTCATGCACTCTTGGGTAAACTCAAATAATCTCTCTGAAAATTTCCAGTGGCAAGTGAACATTAACATTTTCCAAGTAGCAACTGTAGTTTTCCAATTACAAAGGGGCGTCTGTCAAATGTCTGGGGTCAATTGTTCAAATGTTAAAGCCTTTCATGATTTAGAAAATTCTAAACTTTAAGAATAAACTTGAGCTATTAGCACTGACATTTAATTAGTGAGCATTTCTCTCTGAAACACAACAGCCATGTATCAGGAAAGCTGAGGTGACCTAGTGATGGAATTAGGGTGTTTCCTGAGATTTTGATTCCTAGCAAGTTGAGGTTAACTTTCATGTACTGTAAATTATTTTTGCACAGGGGATTATAGAACTGTAATTATCATACATAAAATTTGACTGCCCATTTCAGTGATGGAAATAGGATTAGAAATTGGAAGGAAGGGGAGTTTGCTCAAAGAGTGGTGTCCTAGAAACTGGATTTGGAAAGGGACTTTGAAAGTAGAAGTGAGGCTGGGTGTGGGATGTAGTAGCTCATGCCTGTAATCCTAGCACTCTGGGAGGCCAAGGCAGGATGTTTGCTTGAGGTCTTGAGTTCAAGACCAGCCTGAGCAACAGTGAAACCCTGTCTCTACTAAAAATAGAACAAATTAGCTGAGCATGGTGGCTCGCACCTATAATCTGAGCTATTCAGGGAGGCTGAGGCAAGAGGATCACGTGAGCCCAGGAGTTTGAGGTTGCTGTGAGGTAGGCTGACGCCATGACACTGTGGCCAGGGCAAGGTGACAAATGGAGACTCTTTCTCAAAAATAAGAAAAGTACAAGTTATATTCCTTTGATTTGTTTGTTTGTTTTAGAAGTGCTATCTCTATGACATCTCTAGTTTCTATTACGGTTATAAGCAATGGAAATTTGCAATTCTATCTTTTTTTTTTTTTTTTTGAGACAGAGTCTCCCTCTGTTGCCCGGGCTTGAGTGCCATGGCGTCAGCCTAGCTCACAGCAACCTCAAACTCCTGGGCTCAAGCAATCTTTCTGCCTCAGCCTCCCGAGTAGCTGGGACTATAGGCATGTGCCACCATGCCCAGCTAATTTTTTTATATGTATACTTCTAGTTGTCCAGTTAATTTCTTTATATTTTTTTAGTAGAGATGGGTCTCACTCTTGCTCAGGCTGGTCTCAAACTCCTGACCTCAAGCAATCCTCCTTCCTTGGCCTCCCAGAGTGCTAGAATTATAGGCATGAGCCACAGTGCCCAGCCAGAAATTTGCAATTCTGAAGAAAGGAGAGAAGTAGAAAATTCTCCAAACTGTTCATTCTCTCATTTCACCTTTGGGGGCCTGATTCTCTCCATTTCCATTTGCTGTCAAAGCCTACTCTCTCCTAAAATGCCCACCAAGTTTTCTTGTACAAGTCAAAGCAATCATTCCTAAGCACTTCATTTAGGTGCGTAGATATAAAGTCCAATCAACGATAAGTATTTCCCCTTCTTTGAGGATAGGATGGCATCAAAACACAAGGCAAAAGAGGACAAGAGATTGAATATTCAAATGTTAAGTAATTCAAAAAGAAAAGGAAACAGATAGATTTTTGTCACATGCACCATTCTTTGTTGAAAACCCTTGGTGGAGATTGTAGTGGGAATAGTCCGAGGTTAGTAATCAAAGACTTGCATTGACTGTTGGTTCCGCTACTTTTTGTTGTGAAAATCATTTTTCTAATGGGGGGAAGGTGTATCTTATTAAGTCGCCAAGGCAGATCTGGAATTCCTGGGCTCAAGGGAGCTGCCTGCCTCAGCCTCCCAAATAGCTGGGACTACAGGCACAAACCATCATGTCCAGCTGGTGTGTAAACCTGAGACCATTACCTCAACCCTCTGGGTCTTTTTTTTTTTTTTTTTTTTTTGAGACAGAGTTTCACTCTGTTGCCTGGGCTAGAGTGCCATGGAATCAACCTAGCTCACAGCAACCTCAAACTCCTGGGCTCAAGTGATCCTCCTGCCTCGGCCTCCCAAGTACTGGGACTATAGGCATGTGCCACCATGGCCAGCCTGTATATTTTTTCTATATATTTTTAGTTGACCAATTAATTTCTTTCTATTTTTTTTTTTAGTAGAGACAGGGTCTCACTCTTGTTCAGGCTGGTTTCAAACTCCTGATCTTGAGCGATCCACCTGCCTCGACCTCCCAGAGGGCTAGGATTACAGGCATGAGCCTGACCTGCCAACCCTCTGGGTCTTAGTTCTCTGATATTTAAAATAGAGGACAATATCACCTACCTCACGAGTATTCTAGGCCTTTTACCAAGTAATATATTTTTTTAAATCCTTTGAATTTATTTCATAAATACTTGTGGGCTTTTCTTGGGTTTTTGTGAGGATCATGCTGAAGATTCTGTATCAATAGAATATATGTTTCTGTTCATTTTGTTAATGCCAAGAGTCAATACTGGCCGGGCGCGGTGGCTCACACCTGTAATCCTAGCACTCTGGGAGGCCGAGGCGGGCTGATTGCTTGAGGTCAGGAGTTCAAAACCAGCCTGAGCAAGAGCGAGACCCATCTCTACTATAAATAGAAAGAAATTAATTGGCCAACTAATATATAGGAAAATTTAGCGGGGCATGGTGGCACATGCCTGTAGTCCCAGCTACTCGGGAGGCTGAGGCAGCAGGATCACTGGAGCCCAGGAGTTCGAGGTTGCTGTGAGCTAGGCTGACGCCACGGCACTCACTCTAGCCTGGGCAACAAAGTGAGACTCTGTCTCAAAAAAAAAAAAAAGTCAATACTGGGAAAAATCAGGTTCCAGGCAAAGTCTGTAACCAAACTAAGCTAAAAGAGTTAGGTAATCATTTTGGCTTCCTTAGAAAAGTAAGAAGTGAAAATTTGCAAGTAGAGAAGTTGGAAGTCTTGCCTAATGGCTTTCTGATATGAGAGAAACAAGACCAAGTACAGCCTTAGACTCTAGAAGCTTAACTAACCAAGCCAACCAACTGCTACATAACCCAGTTTAGTGCTTAACGTGGTGCACTTTTGTCATTTTTCTCTGGTGAGAAGATAGGAAGGGAAGGGGTAGGAAATTAGGGTGGAGAAAGAACAAAACTGTGACAGCAGAGGTCAAATTAGTGAAGAAAGGAAAAAATAGAGGACAAGTCAGCCTCTATCTTCTGGTGGAGTTGAGCCGCTCCCCCATGGACCCCAAGTGTTGCCCCGCCTTTCAGATGGGGGTTGTGGCTTTCCCCCGGGCCCTGCAGCTGTCCTGGGAAAAGCAAGACAATCCCTGAGCTTGGCCCTAGACACCTCCAACCCTGTATGACATCCCTCCCCTGAGCTGCCCAGAAACCTCATGTCTCCAGGGTGGAAGGAAGCAGAGGCCTGTTAATACCATATGAAAATACCACTTTCTGTTCCCCGTCATCTCCTCCAGCGCCCTCGGGCACCCCCTCCAGCCCTCCAGAAGGCGAAAGACCTGTCTTTTATGTTTCTGGATCACTGGCTCTAAGGACATACTGGGTGAATTCATATGGTTCAATGACATCAGCAGTCATTCATTGCAACTCTCACTGGAGTGTTCACTAGGTTATTTTTCCAAAGTGCTTTTGGGGCTGCAGGAGAAGATGGCGGTCTCCACAGGAGTTAAAGTTCCTCGTAATTTTCGCTTGTTGGAAGAACTTGAGGAAAGACAAAAAGGAGTAGGCGATGGTACGGTTAGCTGGGGCCTAGAAGATGATGAAGATATGACACTTACAAGGTGGACAGGCATGATTATTGGGCCACCAAGGACAAATTATGAAAACAGAATATACAGCTTGAAAGTAGAATGTGGATCTAAATACCCAGAAGCTCCTCTATCAGTTAGATTTGTAACAAAAATTAATATGAATGGAATAAATAATTCCAGTGGGATGGTGGATGCCAGGAGCATACCAGTGTTAGCAAAATGGCAAAATTCATATAGCATTAAAGTTGTACTTCAAGAGCTAAGACGTCTAATGATGTCCAGATAAAATATGAAACTTCCACAGCCACCAGAAGGACAAACATACAACAATTAATTTTAGTGGATCTCAAACTTGTCTTAAATCAACAACCTTCTACTCATGTTAATGTCTTGATTAAATATCACAGTGCAAAATACCCACACATTAAGTAAAAGAATTCCACCTGGTAAACATAACCTGGACATTTGTATTAAATAAGAATATATTTAATATATGTACACCCATTATGTTTTCAGGTAACAGGAGGAAAAATGCAGCACAATTTTTTTTCTCTTGTTAAGGCATCGTCATTTAAACATAAACCTGGAATACTCGAGACAGAATTCAGGTTTACAAGATGAAAGCGTGAAGAGGTGTCAGATGGCAGTGGAAGCATGTGTGTTTCTGAAAAGTAAAGATCTCAAGAAAGAAAAAGAGAACTGGCGTGCGTTATCCATCTTGCTTAGTGAAAGAGCTGCAGTTGACATTGTTTAAAGTAGCAGGTACAATGAATATTGTCACAAATTGTGTTAATTTTTGAAGCGGTGTGGGTGCTGACTACTAGTAGTATCCAAAATATGTTCAGGATTGTTTTGATACCTGTATTTATAATAAAAAATGTGGGGGGGGGTGATGAGTTTCTGTTAAAAGCTGTTCCTGTGTGATACATGTAACAGACATGGTAAATATTTGTTTACAGTCTTTGTTTAACAAACCACACATTTAAGTTTAAGTGAAGTCAAGAAAAAGGAAATAGGTGTACAGATATGTGATTTTGAGATTAAAGTTAGTCTTAAAATGTAAATAAAATGTGGAACGTGTGTCAAAAAAAAGTGCTTTTAACTGGAAAAGTAAGCATATAGATTACTGTTGATTAGAGAATCTGGTCTGATATAGGCCTTTTTCTTATGCATAAATGGCAAATACTGAGGTCCCAAACCTAATTGCTTTTGGCAAATCTATGTATATGTATACTAAACAATTCAAGTTAAAATATTTCTATCTGGCCATGGGTGTGGTGGCTCACGCGTGTAATCCTAGCACTCAGGGAGACCGAGGTAGGAGGATTGCTTGAGCTCAAGAGTTCAAGATCAGCCTGCGCAAGAGCAAGACCCCATCTCTAGTACAAAAATATATATATATATTTTTAAAAAGTCAGCTGGGTGTCGTAGTGCACAACTGTAGTCCCAACTACTTGGGAGGCTGAGGCAAGAGGATTGCTTGAATCCAGGTTCAAATGTGGCTGAAGTCTATCCTTAGTACCTTTATAAAGGATGAGCTCCTAAGCAGTACTGACAACTATGAATGTGAAGGCACCGCCACAGCCATTTATGGTGTTAAAAATGTCTAAAACTATTTTCCCATTTTTCACAAGAATCAAGGGACTTCTGCTGTTAGGACTATTTAAAGTATTTAAGTGAGGACTTCACACTTCGAAGAAAAACCCAGGCTGGAGATAGCTAAAATTATCCTTATAGCTAAAAATGAGCTCAGTGTTGGGAGTTAAAATTCATTTCAGTCTTAGTGAGAAAGGTGCAGGCGACACAGCTGCAGTGGTTTCCAGTTCTTGGGTGCAATTCTCTGCTTAAGGGGAGCAGCTCAGGGGCAGCTGGAGTGCCCGGGGCACAGCTAGGGCAACCAGGCCGTGCTCAGCGGTGCCTCCTCCCAGGGTTAGCTTACCTTCTCCCTCTGCACCACAGGACAATTACAGCTCTGTTTCAAGTACAAACTGAAAAATTAACAGTCTCCGGAGTAATCAGGGAAATTACCAAGGCCACATGGCCCAGGGACTGAGAGCCTGGAGTGTTGGGGCAGGAGTTTCTTCTTTCTGCCTTTGCCAGATGTACTACTCTGTTCATTGTCTGGGGCATTCTTCACTCAGGATTAGACAGAGTTGAGTGATGCCTCAGAGGTTATAAACGATTATAAGATCTTTCCTCCAATACAAAATAATATCAATGTGGGGTTTTTTTTTGAGACAGAGTCTCACTCTGTTGCCTGGGCTAAAGTGAGTGCCATGGCGTCAGTCTAACTCACAGCAACCTCACACTGCTGGGCTCAAGCAATCCTTCTGCCTCAGCCTCCCAAGTACCTGGGACTACAGGCCTGCGCCACCATGCCCGGCTAATTTTTTCTACATACATTAGTTGGCCAATTAATTTGTTTCTATTTATAGTAGAGACAGAGTCTCGCTCTTGCTCAGGCTGGTTTCAAACTCCTAACCTCAAGCAATCTGCCCACCTCGGCCTCCCAGAGTGCTAGGATTACATGCGTGAGCCACCGCGCCCAGCCTATCAATGTGTTTTTTTTTTTTTTTAATTTATTTTTATTTTTTTAATTAGATAGGTTTCTGGGGACAATGTGTTTTTTTTTTTTTTGTTTCCCTATGGCCTTTTAATAACTAAGAGGTCTGGATTTCTTTAGAAGTATGGCAAGAAGATATTATCCAAGACCACTTTCTAAACTGTCTATGGATGATCCCTTCAGCTTGGTGTTATCTGCCCTGGGGAAACCGAGACTCAGAAAATGTATGGCCAGCTCAGAGATGAAGGGACTGGCTTTCTCCTTACCCTGAAAGGATGTTAAAAATAGCAGTGGAATTATAAAGAGGTATCTCAATCCTCCAGGAGAAAGAGGCTATACATAAGTACAGTGTGGTTTAAACTTACATAGCAAGAGCGGACAGTGGCTCTTTCATTCCAGCAAGTGTCAGCCAGCTGCTTTGCTAATACAGAATTCACAGTTGGGGAGGGCAAGGAGATAGAGTCAACCAGAAAAAGAGAAAAATGAGGCAGAAGAAAAAAAAGAAAAACCTAGAGAAACAGTTTTAATCTTTCCTTACTATTTTCAAAAAAAGCACGTAACTGGGGAAAAAAACACAAATATGCAAAGTAATTAGTCTCCCCACTTTCTCTTTTAAAGTAAAAGTACCTTGTGTTTGTTTCCCTGCACAGATTTCTTCCTTGTCCTATACATGTGTGTTTCACTAACTTTGGCAAACATGGAAATAGAAAGTGGGGGAGAGGAGAAAGAAAATCACCTATCCACAGTCCCACAAACTACACATAACCACTGTTAGCATTTTAGTGTATCACTTTTCCAGCATTCCTAGAGAGGAAAAAGAGAAACAAAAGAGGAGGAAAAAGGAAGGGAAATGAAAGGGGAGGGAAGAGATGGAAAGCATTTACAATTCTGATAGCATTAGTGTAGGAAGCTTTGTGCTATCTATGTAAGAAGGCCAAGTACATTCAGCTCTCAAAAGGATCCTCTGAAGCAGTGGAAAGTGAAAACTAAGGAGTTGTATACATTTGCATTTAAAATGTGATCTGTAATTCCTAACTCTGCTCACTATTATTATTTGCATTTATAACCTAGAAACTGTTGCTTCCTTTAACAACCTGAAGTTCAAGGCCACCCACAAAACTCCATCAAAAAAAGGGAAGTGACTGAGGGCCAGCCGTAGTAGCT